>NC_042998.1:78027666-78032666 GCF_006345805.1 Octopus sinensis | reverse complement strand
TACTAACCGTCACACTTTTATTGGCTTGTTTATAATTTACATTATTTTACGTTGTTTTTTTTTGTGACCAATAGCGTTGTTGATTATCAGAAACTAGCGAGACAATCAACTGTTCACTATTTATAGACGACACACAGCGAAAATAAGTTTCTATGCTACTTGTAAGGAACAAGATAGCAAAAACGATTTCGTTCGAATACACTCATTAATTTTCTCGCTATTATGCAAGTCTGTCACCAAATTACGACTTACCATTCATTTAGTCATACATATATACATACGTACCAGCATGCATGCATACATACCTACATACATACGCACATACATACATACATACATACATACATAACATACATAAAAAATGCATGCAAGTGTCTTCTACTATAACCTCGAGCCGACCAAAGCCTTGTGAGTGGATTCGGTTGACGGAAACTGAAAGAAGCCCGTCGTATATATGTATATATATATATGCGTGTGTGTGTTTGTGTGTATGTGTTTGTCCCCCTAGCATTGCTTAATAACCGAAGCTGGTGTGTTTATGTCCCCGTTACTTAGCGGTTCGGCAAAAGAGACCGATAGAATAAGTACTGGGCTTACAAAGAATAAGTCCCGGGGTCAAGTTGCTCGATTAAATATATATATATACATATATATATATATAATATATATATATATATATATATATATAATATATATATATATATATATATATATATATATATATATATATATATACGCACATATATATACACACACATATATATGGCAGAATCGTTGGTACATAGGGCGAAATGCTTGTCGGGATTTCGTCTGTCTACACGTTCTGATTTCAAAGCAGCCGAGGCCGAATTTCGGAGTTTATAAGATAAGTTGAATACTAGAGGGGAAGTGTCAATATAATCACTGGCTTTGTGCCAAAATTTGAAAGCATTATATATATTTCAATAATAAGTAATATATTTTAATAATCTTCAGGACTGTTAACAAACATATGGGCACTGTCATGCCTTTGGGTGTCAGAAGTGAAAGTAGAGAAATCTGACGTCAGACGTCAACTTCGTGTATTTACGTCGTCTTTCGTTTATTTACGCCGTTTATTTACGTACCACTGAAATGCAGTAAAAGCTTGTATTTATGTATGTATGTATGTATGTATATATATATATCACATACATACACACATATTATAATATACATGTATATATACATATATATAATATATATTTAATACATACATATATATAAATATATACATGTATTTTTACCGCCTTAGTCGCACAAATCGACCCCAGAACTTATTCTATCGGTCTTTTTTCTTAACCACTATACATTATATACATACATACAGATAGATAGATAGATACACACACACACATATAATAGATATAAAATGTGTACGTGTGTACATTTTTCAGAAAAAAATTCATACATTTTAAATATCAATAGCATTTCTCTTATTTTTTACATGAAGTTTTCGAAAAATGAATTTAGAATGTAAAAATCAAATATATCAAATTAATAAACGCAAATTATTTAGAATGTAAAAATCAAATATATCAAATTAATAAACGCAAATTATTTTCAAATCATATTTCAACGGTGAGATTATCAAAATATAAACTTGAAGTTAAGTTTAAAATAAATGCGATACTCATTCTGTCTTGATACTTATGCTCAAATACATGGATATAGCTGTCGAATTTGTTCTATCAACTTCCCGAATATATCATCCTTAATTCATAGCGCCACATGAATTCGATGAGATGGGTCTGAAGTAAATTTCTGGCTGTTCCACATTCTCTCCTATTTCGAGTCTTTACGTGTTTTTCCATAACATTCTATGTGGTTGGTTGTGGCAAATGTTACCGGATCAACAAAATTATAGAATGATTCACGGTCAAATGTCTGTATCCTAGCTGACTGAGTGTATTATACAACGCCAAGGTCGGATATTATTGTTGTACAGGCAATATACGCTCGCGTATAATCTGTAATAGAGTGTCCGCTGTTCGATTTTCAACTGCCACTAAAATACATCTTCTACTATCTCTTTCTAATGCACCAAACACCCATTGCGTTTTAACCCGATGGCCAACATGATATTTTCTCTTAACAAACGCAGTTTCATCTATTTCAACGATTCTATTGGGTCCTCCCAGTTTAATATTCTGTGCAACATAATATTCTGCACATACATCGCGGCAAAAATTCCTCCAAACAAAATATCTATGATCTGTTGACACTTCAATTTGCTATTTTCTAAAAATGTTCCTTTTCTAATTGACACGGATTTTCTACAAGGTCTTCCACACGACCATATTATTTCATCAGATATACTTTTTTTCGTTACTTCTCTCATGGTAGCTCCACACAATAAAAACAATAATGAATAATGCAAGAATATATTTATTCTTGCATTATTCATTATTGTTTTTAAAAAAGAAATCACACCAAAATCTGCACAAATGAACCCCCATGACCATCAACCGCGCATTACATACACAATCAGAATGACCACTGACCACCACGTGCGTAAATCAAACTTTGAAATTTATTCAGTTAGAAACTTTCAGTGTGATATCAACACGTGCTAAACAATTTTTAATATGGCTTTTGCATATCCAAGCTTAAGAGGAATTAGTCACCGCGATATTGCCGTCTCCACTGCTACAACAGCAGATAGCATTAATTGGCTTAAGAGACATGGCCTTTTGAATACCCAGAAAATATGTACATCGTGTGGAGCTACCATGAGAGAAGTAACGAAAAAAAGTATATCTGATGAAATAATATGGTCGTGTGGAAGACCTTGTAGAAAATCCGTGTCAATTAGAAAAGGAACATTTTTAGAAAATAGCAAATTGAAGTGTCAACAGATCATAGATATTTTGTTTTACTGGGCCAAAGAAGATTTAGCAAAAGGAATAGGACAGGAATGTCATTTAGCAAATGTAGCGGTAACCGATTGGAGGAATTTTTGCCGCGATGTATGTGCAGAATATTATGTTGCACAGAATATTAAACTGGGAGGACCCAATAGAATCGTTGAAATAGATGAAACTGCGTTTGTTAAGAGAAAATATCATGTTGGCCATCGGGTTAAAACGCAATGGGTGTTTGGTGCATTAGAAAGAGATAGTAGAATGTATTTTTTAGTGGCAGTTGAAAATCGAACAGCGACACTCTATTACAGATTATACGCGAGCGTATATGCCTGGTACAACAATAATATCCGACCTTTGGCGTTCGTATAATACACTCAGTCAGCTAGGATACAGACATTTGACCGTGAATCATTCTATAAATTTTGTTGATCCGGTAACATTTGCCACAACCAACCACATAGAATGTTTATGGAAACACGTAAAGACTCGAAATAGGAGAGAATGTGGAACAGCCAGAAATTTACTTCAGACCCATCTCATCGAATTCATGTGGCGCTATGAATTTAAGGATGATATATTCGGGAAGTTGATAGAACAAATTCGACAGCTATATCCATGTATTTGAGCATAAGTATCAAGACAGAATGAGTATCGCATTTATATATATATTGTTATATTTCGGAATGGTCATTTTGCCAGTTTAGCCAATAAAAACACACGCACTATATATTTGGTGTTACTTTGCTTCAGTGTTATTTATTTTAATCTTAATCTTATTTCGCCCAGAGTTCTTTCGTCACACTCTTGTGCTCGCATCAGTGGTCCTTTGTTTTTTTCTTTCTTATTTGTGTCTCTCCTTACTAACCGTCAGTCATTTTGTAATTTTTTGTGTGTCTTCATTTGCGCATGCTTATATCTCTATGTGCGTCTATGTTTATTTAGTGTGTGTGTGGGGGGATGCCTGTAATATTTGTATCTTCTGTTTATATACGTTCATGTAATTTGTTTTTGTTGTTGTTTTTGTTTATTCTTATTTTTATTTTGTTCATGTGTTTACATCCCGTTATTATTATCATTACATATGCTTGTATGTATGTATGTATAACAACAATACTAGTAATAATAATAATAAATAAATAAAAATATACATAGTTATTTAATTCTATTTGTTTATTTATCTGTGTATTTATTATGTTTTCGGGATCCTCTACCGTCATATGTTGTGGTGTGTGCTATTGTTCCATTCTAGTTTTCTATTCAGGCCAGGTTTATTTTCCATTATGTGTGTAGCTTCTGTAATTTGTCTGATTGTTGCATCTGTTCTATGTGTGGACAATATTTTAATTTCTATGTTGTTGATTGATCCCCCGTGTTCCTGTTCGGTGTGTTGGTACAGAATCGATGAGCTTTTACCTTCCTTGAGTTGTCTCCAATGTCCATTTACCCGCTCTCCTATGCTTCTTGCCGTTTCCCCTGCGTATGTCGTTGTCTTGTTACTGCATCGTCCCTCTATACATCTTATACTATAGACTACATTTCTGGCTTTACAGTTTGTTTGTGGGCTAAATCTACATACAGTACAGTACTTATCAGTACAGGTGGTTCTACTAAAAGGATAGGTTCTACCAATTATAGATTTGATAGGGTTGCCTGGCTTTTCAACAACCTTAATCCTTAGCTTAAGTTTGTCTAGGATCCTTCTAAAGCGGTACGCCAGTTCACCTCCAGGGGTGGTGTCAACGAACATGACACTCTGGCATTTATGGCTATCATACCAAGAGTTGGCCTTCCCTATTTTCTTTTTTTCTTTTTTCAATATATATATTGAGAAAAAGGAGGCAGTCAGAATTTTGGATAATTCTTTATTAGTGCTTGCGTTCGTTTATCAAACGGAACGTACCGTTGTTCTTTTATATGAATCGGATGTTTTTTGACTTGTTTAGAAGAGGAGAAAATTTTACTTTTACCTTCTACAAAGCCCTAAACGAAATTCCAGACGACATATCTCGACAAAAACCTCACAAGACCCAAATTCACATCGGAGAATGAATTAGAATTCTCCCTAAAAGAATGTGGAGATCGCAGATGTGGAACATGCAACAACAACAACAACAA
>NC_042998.1:77985166-78022666 GCF_006345805.1 Octopus sinensis | reverse complement strand
GTTTTATGTCGGAGTTATGCCAGTTACCTGAGTTACCTTCTCCTAGAAGGATGCCCTAACAAAGGCTAGGAGTCCTTCACTCCCAATGGTTTAACCGCGCGATCGGGTATTCAGTCCGATTATTTCTATGTCCCCGCGCATGTTACAGCCTTAAGACATTTATTGGATGGCCGTTGACTCTCAAGAGTTCCTCCGCCCTTTGACAGGTTTTGTTTTTCATCCTGCAGGGTGTCCAATAAACACCCTCCTCACCAAGCAAGCTTGGTGGGGTTGCCGGTTTAGTCACCGACGACGCGACCATGCAACAGGTTGTACTGGGTTACATGTTACCAGTAGCACTCAAAATTGACCTGACATGTATGCATAAACATACATTCATGCATACATAGATACATACATACATACATACATAAATACATACATACATATATACATGCATACATACAAATGTGTATGTGTGTGCGCATGTATTTCTATGTGTAGCACATGCACATGTATGTATATATGTATGTGTGTATGCATGCATTCATGTATGTATGTATGTATGTATGTATTTATGTATGTATGTATGTATGCATGTATGTATGTATGTATGTATGTATGTATGTTGTATGTATGTATGTATGTATGTATGAGATAAACGGATACAAAATTCATGCAAAAATACATTATACAGTGTTATGGCCCGAATTTGTTTGACAGATATGCCAGTTATCACAAAAAGACAATTTCAGGAGACAGTAAAATGGATCAATAAGGGAAAATAATTTTAGCTTGTCACTCATAGCAAGTGAAAATAGAATAAAATTCTTCGCAGGAAATAGTAGCTATATAAGAAACCAAAATTTCTACGAAGCTTTATATATATATATATATATATATTATATATATATATATATATATATATATATATATATATACATATATGGATAAATTAAATATAGAGATATTCTATTGACAATCTAATAATTTATTTATATTACAATACTACATTAAATATGAATATAATATATAACATAATACTATATAAATAATTAGAAAAACCATAAAAGGCCAACAAATATTTTCGTTATCTATATATGTTTTCTGATATAAAAATGCATATATATATATATATATATATATATATATATATATATATATATATATATATATATTATATATATATATATATATAATATATATATATATATATTATAATATATATATAATATATATATATATATATAATATATATATATATATATATACATATATATGTATACATATATGTATGTATGTATGTATAGGCGCAGGCGTGGATGTGTGTAAAAAGCTTGCTTACCAACCATATGGTTCTGGGATCAGTCCCAAGCCTTGTCAGTAGATCTAGTAGACGGTAACTCAAAGAAGCTCATATATATATATAAGTGTGTGTGTGTATGGGCGTGTGTGTGTGTGTGTTTATGTGTGTGTGTACGTGTATGTGTCTTTGTGTCTGTGTTTGACAACCAGTGCTGGTACGATTACGTCCCATGAATTAGCGGTTCGGCAAAATAAGCCGATAGAATAAGTACTGGGCGTAAAAATAACATAAGCCCTGGTGTGGTTTTGGTCGATTGAATCCCCTTCAAGGAGATGCCACATCATGGCCGCAGGCAAATGACAGAAATAATTAGAAGATAAAATATAAACGATCTTGCTCTCCAGCCGCATTGCTCAAGCTTCAGTCCCACTACATGGTACCTTGGTTAAGAGTCTTCTAGTATAGCCTCGGGCTGACCAAAGCCTTGTAGTGTGATGGTGGAGATGGTGGGGGTAACGGTCGTGGTGGTTCTGTTGGTGATGGTGGTGGTGGTTTATGTGTGTGTGCCTGTGTGTGTATGTGTGTGTATGATTATGTGAGTGTCGTAGTTTTTAGCAGCAGTGAGGCCTTCTCCTCAGACCCATACTCTTACCCCATTGTGCTGCTTCTGACCCGAAAAACCAAAAACTAAGAAAAAAGGCACTTTTACATCATAGCTAGACCTGCTAAAAATAGTAGCCAAATCTCCCTCAAATCACACCCTACTGGGTTTGGCTGTGTAGTAAGAAGCTTGCCTCCCAACTATATAGTTCCAGATTCAGTCCCACTGCGCGGTACCTTGAGCAAATGTCTTTTTCGGGTCTTAGGACAGCAGCAGCACAATGGGGTAGGAGAATGAGGCTGAGGAGAAGGCCACAGTTATGCTAAAATGTATGACACACACGCAAGCATTTACACACACACATACACACACACAAACAATGACATAAACACGTGCACATAAGGATACACATCTTAGAAGAACAGAATGGAGTAAGGGCAGCAAAAACACACGAAACGAAAAGTGTCGTTGAAGAGGTCACAGCTGTGTAAGGAAACTTTTCCGGACAATGGACATGAGTTAAAATAAAATAAGAATAGTATTAAACGAGTGAAGGAAAAATATATAGTGAGTGTGTTTATTTGGCAAAAAAAAGACCATCCGGAAATACAGCAATATATACACATACATACATATGTATGTATATGTGTGTGTGTGTGTGCGTATTTATGTGTGTGTCTTTGTGTCTATGTTTTTCTCTCCACCATCGCTTGACAAGCGATGCTGGTGTGTTTACTATCCTGTAACTTAGCGGTTCGGCAATAGAGACCGATAGAATAAGTACTAGGCTTGCAAAGAATAAGTCCTGGGATCGATTATTTTGACTAAATTCCTTCAAGGCAGTACTCCAGCATGGCCGCGGTCAGATGAATGGAAGAAGTAAAGTAATTTATATAATTGAGTTTCTCCCAGTTTCCAAAGCATACTTCAGTGCATTGCTCAAAGGAAACGTCTTCTAAGGTCGATTTACAAACAAACTACAAGTGAAATACGCAAGAAACATATTTTCATTATGGAGCTGCTAACATGGAAATACATGAGCTACATAAAGTACATTGTAATTATAAGTGTCATTTCATATTTATCATAGATAATACGAGTCTCAACTTAACGATGAACTTTGACGGCTTCTAGAAAAATCTCCTGAAATATGCAGATTTACTCTTGTCAACTTATTTCGTTTTCTTCATATGATTTCCAAGGTATGATTACAAGTTCAAGATCCTCAGAAAGCTGTAAGAAAGAACAACATGCCCCTTTCATTTAGGAGGAAGAAGTAGTGACACTAAATGTATAATATAAAAATAATTGTATATATATATAGGGTAGCTAAGAGGTACCGCCACGCTGGAAATAGCAGCCAAAACTTCACTCTAAAACCACATTAAATGTTCATACAGCACCCGGAGATAGGACAAAAAGACAAAACAAACTAGCAAAAAATTACTGGATAATTCCAGATCCCGGATCCTCGTTAGTAGAATATACGCAGATAGTAACACTGACAAGGCAAAGCATTTCTTATGCAAAGTCAGAAATCCGGGATCTGGATTTATCCAGTAATTTCTTGTTAGTTTATGTTGTATTTTTGTCTTAACTCCTGCTGCTGTATGAACATTTAATGTGGTTTTAGAGTCAGGTTTTGGCTGCTATTTCCAGCGTGGCGGTACCTCTTAGATACCTGAAATTATAATTTTAATAATAATTATTACCTTTGAAGGTTTTTATTCCCATGTTGGCCACTTGATAAGATCGATATTTAAATTAACGATCTTATCCTTATATATATATATATATATATATATTATATATATATATATATATATATATATATATATATATATATATTATATATATATATATATTTGTATAAAAGAAATTATATCTAACCTATAAAATAAAAGGGTATATCAATAAATCACCGCTTGAACGTAACACAACATGCATTGCGCTCAGTCGTGTTCCTATATTAGAAAGCTTCATTATTGAAAATAGTAATTTGAGAAGATCGTCTTCCGGTCAGTATTAACGATTCCACAGAGTAATGGTCAGACTTAATCATCATGTAGATTTCAAAGCCCAAGACAGCCTGCCTGTAGCCTATCCCACCTGATGCTAATAAGTCAGAAAGGAAATTGTATATAATTTGTGCACTTCCCGTGAAATGCCCCAAACTTTGAGTGAAAACATGTGGCTTATTTGGATGACTGTGTTCCTAAATTCCCTACTTAATAATATTCACACCCGCATTGGCACATTTACAAACAGATTTATGACGAAATTCCCACAGGAACAATTTTGTTACCATTTCTAATCATTTTCTTTTCATTACTACCAGCACGCAAATGAGAGATATGGCAAAATATTAATAGTATTGATTGATATAGACATATTGGTATGGACATAGATTTGTATACTTATCTCGACATAAGTATGTGTACATTTACAAACCTTCATGCATTCATATATGTATTATATATGAGTGGCTGTGTGGTAAGTAGCTTGTTTACCAACCACATGGTTCCGGGTTCAGTCCCACTGCATGGCACCTTGGGCAAGTGTCTTCTACTATAGCCTCGAGCCGACCAAAGCCTTGTGAGTGGATTTGGTAGACGGAAACTGAATGAAGCCCGTCGTATATATGTATATATATATATGTGTGTGTGTGTTTGCGTGTCCGTGTTTGTCCCCCTAGCATTGCTTGACAACCGATGCTGGTGTGTTTATGTCCCCGTCACCTAGCGGTTCGGCAAAAGAGACCGATAGAATAAGTACTGGGCTTACAAAGAATAAGTGCGGGTGTCGAGTTGCTCGATTAAAGGCGGTGCTCCAGCATGGCCGCAGTCAAATGACTGAAACAAGTAAAAGAGTATATATATATATATAATATATATATATATATATATATATTTATATATTTATTATATATATATACATACATATATATATGTACATATATATATGTATATATATATATATATATATATATATATATAATATATATATTTACATATATATAGACACATACATATATATGTATATATATATATATATAAGCATATATATATGTATGTATATATGTGTTTGTGTGTATACACACACATATATACATATATGTTATACAACATATCTAATATATATAATGTAATATACATACGAATGCATAATATATACAGTATGCATATATGGAAAAATATGTCTATGTAACACCCCCACCCACCCCACAGATATCTGTACGCATATAGTAAGGATTCCAATAATTCAAGAATTTATCTTTATACACGTTATTAAATATAGTTTTATCTGTTTATGTTTTCCACACGTCACTCTCAATTATTCCATTTCAGTTTTACTCTCAATTATTCCTTCTAGTCATTTTTGTTTCAGTTATGTAAATTAGGTATGCCATAAATCTCTTCTAACTTTTTTCTGTATGTGTAAATATTCCTGTTTCCTGGAGATACACTAGAACAAACGTTGTGTTGAAAACTTTAACTCATGGAAAAACAGGCAGGTGTCCACAGTTGTACCACTGTCTCCAGTTAACTGACTGCCCTTTCCTAAATTCTATGTCAATTTTGGAGATACCTTGATACTTGAGATTATCTCTTCTTTTAATTTTCAGTTGATTTCAAATGCCACCAGGTGATTGTTCTAACTCTCAGCGTACGGTCTATTTCTTCCATTTATTTTACACGCACGGACACAGACACACACAGAGACACGCACACACATAGATAGATGGATAGCTCTCTCTCTCTGTATGCATATATATATATATATATATATATATATATATATATATATATATACATGTGTATATTCAAAGGGCAAGACCACTAGTATGCATATATGGAAATACTAGTTTCATCGTTGATGATCTATTTCTAGCATACGGCCGACTACCTAGTAGTCTTGCCCTTTGAATATACACATGTATTAGAATTTTCTCTGATTTTTCAGATTTTTGTATGCTAGGCTATTGGTTTTAAATTGATATTAATTAAATTAATATTAAACTTATCTCCCCCATTATTGATATATATATATATATATATATATATATAATATATATATATATATATATATATATATATATATATATATATATATTATATATATATATATATATATGTATATATATATTATGGTGATGTGCTTGCATAGCAAGTAAACTGATCTGCTGATCTGTGATCGTGTGCTGAAACAAAAACAATTGCAGTGTGGAAGGTGTTTTTATAAGACATTTAAAAAAAAAAAAAACCTCTTTTAGATTCTCTTCAATATTCAAATTTAATTTGTCAAAATATTTCTGTCGCTTTGAAAGCGCGACCTGTTCACTGAAAAATTTCTGTGCTACGCTGCAACACGCACACACAGACACAGACACACGCAAACACAAACACACACACACACACACACACACACACATATATATATATATATATATATATATATATATATCGAGAGAGAGAGAGAGAGAGAAAGAGAGAGAGAGAGAAATAGAGAGAGAGGCCCATTGTGGTTGTAATAGAAGTATTTGGAATTGTTCTGAATAAATTCATGTGAAGTGACTGTTCTGAATATATCGTTTTTAATATTTGTGAGGGTAAGGCGGCGAGCTGGCAGAAAGGTTAGCACGCCGAATGAAATGCCTAGCAGTATTTCGTGTACCGCTACCTTCTGAGTTCAAATTCCGCCGAGGCCGATTTTGCCATTTATCCTTTCGGGGTCGATTAAATAAATACCAGTTACGCACTGGGGTCGATATAATCGACTTAATCCGTTTGTCTGTCCTTGTTTGTCCCCTCTGTGTGTAACCCCTTCGGCAGTAAAGAAATAAGAAACGTTAGCACGCCGGGCGAAATGCTTGGCAGTATTTCGCCTGTCTTTAAGTTTTGAGTTCAAATTCCGCCGAGGTCGACCTGGTCTTTCATCCTTTCGGTGTCGATAAAATAAGTACCAGTTGCGTACTGGGGCGATCTAATTGACTGGCCCCACCCCCAAAAAATTCGGCCCTTGTGCCTAGAGTAGAAACGAATATTTGCGTGGTAATTATTCTAAGGCCCTTGTAATATAACCAGGGCCTTACAATAATATCCACGCCAATATTAAAAATGATGTATTCAGAACAGTCAATACCCATGAATTTATTCAGAACAATTCCAGTCACTACTATTACATTCACAATAGGTCACTTTTAAGTCACTTGACCATTTAAGAGGATTTCACCAACATCCTCCTACTATCATACCACTCCCGCATTCTTCTTCTTCTTCTTCTTCTTCTTCTTCTTCTTCTTCTTTTTCGCCACCTCCTTTCTCTAATACTACTGCTGCTTAAACAATCAAAGACAAGAATTCATATCAAACTACTACTACTAGCCGCTACCACCAACATAGAACTCACAGGAGTAAAAAAAAGAGACAGAGACAGAAAAAAGGAAAACGTCCCTTGCATTTCAAAAGTGAAAATATTTAAAACAAACATTTCATTTAATTTTCCACAATTTATTTGTTTTTGATGATTTACTCTAAGTTGAAAAAGATGCAAAGGATGAAACCGGTACTAAAACGTTCTTCATGATAAAGTTATTTTAGCATATTCTACCTTATGGTTGTGTGTGTATATGTATGTATTGTTCCCTCGTATCAGTGCTTTATTGAAAGGTCGCGAATGGCATTTTCGTTTGTTCCCCCCACACACACGCACATTTATTTAAAGTATTTATGTGTATGTGAATATTGAAACAGGAACGACCATTCTTCCTTAGATTAATTAATCTAGAAGAATGTTTGACTGAAGAGATACTATCATGTCAAAAACTGGTGGATAAAATCCCCTTTGTCAATTGATTGATTATTTAGTCAGCAAACATTCTCAGAAGGCGAAATGAAAGTGATTAATATATCAACGTTCAAATCTGTTAAGAATGATATGTACATCATTCCTTAAATCCTTAAATCCTTAAAAATGTTTCAGCCCGAAGGCCGCGGCCATGCTGGGGCACCACCGCTGAATGAGCTACACTAATATGTGAATCCACCTGATACGTGGCACTTGATCAACAAAGGAATTATTTTCTTTTGCTAGAGTAATCACAGACATCACTCTTTTTATTATGGCACAGAATAAAAATATTTATATAGACATATATGTGGTACCTGGTTACCTTTCTGGCAGTCATTTCTCTGGTGACCATCACCTTTCTACTTGGACATAGTGACGTAAACTTTGCTATATATACGCACACCAGAATAACAGCAAGGAGATATGCACCGACATCTCTTTGTGTGGCTTAACGATACAAATGTCAATGTTCTCGTCATAATAAAAAAAAACAAAAAAAAAAATCTGTTAAATAGTGTGATTTGATTTAATATGTTGAATATAAATCCTGTCTAGGTGGATTTATATAATTTTAAGCTCTTTTCCAGAGTATACACACTATATATTTCTGTGTAGCGTTGTCAATGTTATTCTTTAATTCCAGATTATGGTGGCTCAGCATCAAGCAGAATACCTTGAAGTTAGATCTTCTGGAACTTAAAGTTCTGAGTTCAAATTTCGCTAAGGTCAGCTTTGCCTTTCAATCTTTCAAGGTCGATGAAATTAGTACCAAAGAAGTTTTGGAGACAAAATTAATCGACTAAATACCCTCATCCGAATTTCTTGTCTTCCTTAGAAAAAAGCAGATTTAAGTGTGACCTAAGACAATTTTGTCTTTTCGTTGAGTTATAAAATATCACGAGTCACGTGTCCGCCCTCTTCCTTAAAAACGACGTAAGGTGTATTCGGTTATCTTTGACAGATTGTGAAGCATCTTCACTGGTCAGCTATGAGAGATACATTAAACGTTCACTGAGGATAGTGTTCCAGTTATCAATTATATGATTGTATGATTACCGGATAGTAGTGAAATTTTTGTGATGCATTTTGCCAAGAAATTGTTTCAGAATTATTATTAACTCCAGTATCTCAGGAGAAGTTAGAATAAACCAATAAACGCGAATTTCTATAAAGTAATCCCAGCAAACGAAAAAGTATTTCTGGTGATTTCAACATTATGCCTGGTAGTGTAACTGCATACGTCAACAGTGAGAATAATTATGGAGGAATTCCTGAGAATGCTTCAATTTGCAATCATTTTCCTATAAGTTTTCTTATAGAATAAATGGATTAAAGGTGACAGAGACATCTACTTTTAAATTCCGTAACACGATAAATAGACAGGGTGTGCAAACGAAATAATGGAAACACGGATGTGCTGTAGCGTTTTTATATATACACATATATTCAGATTTGTCGACTGTTCCAGCACATCCATAAACGTAGAATCGCTTGTAGTAAATGTGTGTGTGTGTGTGTGTGTGTGTGTGTGTGTGTATATATGTGTGTGCGCGCGTGTGCGTACGTGCGTTTGTGTACAGAATGAGAGATTGCCGAGGCCAAGTGTGTCTTTTCAGTCGCCCAAGGAAGGTGACAGAAGTTGAACATAAGTAATATTTGTTCATAATCGGGAATGAAGTACCAGTCAAGCACTAAGGTTGATTAATTCGTATATATCCATCCAAACGCATGCAATTTGCTTATGCTAGTGTTAGGAATAAGTGTATATGTTAAATCATAAGTATAGTAAATGAAATATATTGATGAACATCAAGTATGAGCAAAAACACACATATAAACTTATATATTCGAATACGCACACACACAAACACGCATATATATATATATATATATATATATATATATCTATATGTATAAAACTCTAGTTGTGTGAGTGTCTGTCCCCTTCGATTTAGATTCCTAACTCCTCCCACATTTTGCGGTTCAGTTTAACCAAATTCGGGTATCTTATAGTCGTGATTCATATCGAGCCCGTCTGACTATTAGCGCGCGTCAACGATGAGTCTACGATTTTAAAAATAATTTAACATCATTTTTTATTCCATTTTAATGCATAAAATGCATCGTGTGTCGATGGCGGCGGAGTTGGCGTCCACGCTCACAGCTGCACCTGTTTGCTTCTCCCCCTTCCCTCCCTCGTGAAGCTGTGGGGAAGGGAGTGTAAAGAAATCAACGTCGTAATGCGTTGTGAAGGAAACCAGCGTTCTTTTAGAACAACGACTTCATGGCTTGAAGACACCAAAACAAAAATGGCTAAGAAAGCCCGAATTTATAAGGGAAGTAACTCTCTAAAAATGCTTATATAGTTATTTCCCTTACAAACCCGAGCAACGCCGGGCGATACTGCTAGTATATATATAAATATTTAGATGGCAAATATACTTCACATTGTCGTGCAGTTACTGTCTATACCTCGTTCAGAGATTTATCATTGCTTATATATATATATATATATATATATATATATATATAAGGCAAGCCTGTAGATTCGTTACCGCGCCAGGCAATATGCTTAGCAGCAATTCGTCTGTCTCTAAGTTCTCGATTCAAATTCCGCTAAGGTCGACTTTGCCTTTCATTCGTTCCAGTTGTACACGGTGGTCAATTTAATAGACATACCTCGCCCTTGAAATCACTGAATTTGTGCCAAAAACTGTAACCAATATATATATATATATATATATAAATAATTGAAACAACTAAAAAGTATATATATATATATATATATATATATATATATATATATATATTATATATATATATATATATATATACAGAAATATGTATATGTGTGTTTATATGCCCGAGTGTGTTACATTAATACAGAAACAGCCTTTTCTTATTACATAATCTTTCCTTGCATTTGAACATATATTATAAAACAAGTTCAACATAATTCCTAACTTGTAATATATAAAATTACAACATTTTCTATTGACTTGGTGCTAGTCTAGTTTTCAAATCGCATTGTATTGGTTTAAGCCGTATTTGTATCCATTATTTACACGCCGAATACAAGATTGACTCTTTTAGTATTTCGAAGAGGAGAAATATGACGAGAGGAGAAATAACCTACTGCATTTAATGCGACTTTCGCCTGTTTTGGCAACTCCATCTCTGTCTTTTAACATTAGCTTTTATATTAGAATTAAGTTACACGTTTTAAGAGAGTAAACATTCGACTGGTGTGCATTTTAACGAATGATAAACCATGAAATGTGTGCTGGATGTAAACTTATGATGACAGAGCAGTACAATATAATATATGGTAAGACATTATTCTGACGATCTACAGATTTCTCTTCTACAGCTTCTTTTTTCTTTTCAAAATGTTTTCATAAATTGACACAAAACCAATTGAAGAGAAGATTACTGTTGAATAAATTAATGGACATAAAGTTTTCTTAGTTCATTGGATACCAGGGCTGAACGTAAGTCAAGATAAAGAATTAATACTTGTGAGATTTGTAATGAAAACTTAGAGAATACATTTC
Source organism: Octopus sinensis (assembly GCF_006345805.1). NCBI lineage: Eukaryota > Metazoa > Mollusca > Cephalopoda > Octopoda > Octopodidae > Octopus > Octopus sinensis. The sequence continues at coordinate 78,011,376 of NC_042998.1, read as the reverse complement.
TGTATTTAAGAGATGAGGAATTATGCACATTATTTACAATTGACGGATATTTTTCCTCATCTTGGTCGTTGTTAACACAATGTTTCAGCTGATATACTCTCTAGCCTTCATCAGGTGTGTTGGGGAAATTTCGAACCTGGGTTCTCCTTCCTAAGGTATTTTTCAATGTTGTTGTTGTTGTTGTTGTTGTTGTTGTTGTTGTTCTTCTTCTTCTTCTTCTTCTTCTTCTTCTTCTTCTTCTTCTTCTCTCTTCTTCTTCTTCTTCTTCTTCTTCTTCTTCTTCTTCTTCTTCTTCTTCTTCTTCTTCTTCTTCTTCTCTTCTTCTTCTTCTTCTTCTTATTATTATTATTATTATTATTATTATTATTATTATTATTATTATCATTACTATTACTATTACTATTATTATTATTATTATTATTATTATTATTATTATTATTACTTTTATTATTATTATTCAGGTCACTGCCTAGAATCGAACTCGGAATCTTGGGGTTAGTAGCCCGCTCTCTTAACCACTACGTCTGAATAATAAAAATAATAATAATAATAATAATAATAATAATAATAATAATAATAATAATAATAATAATTATAATAATAATAATGATAATAATAATAATAACAGAACCGAAAAATACCTTAGGGATGAGAACCCAGGTTCTCATCCCTGATGAAGGCTCGAGGGTGTATCAGCCGAAACATTGTGTTAACAACAAACAATATGAGGACAAATATCCGTCAATTGTAAATAATGAAAACTTAGAGAAATGAAATTAAATACCGACGGTGCTCTAGCATGGCTAGAGCCCAAGGGCTGAAACATACAGAATAAAGGAATATAAGGCAACAAGTTGGTTCTTTTCCGACAACTTAATAACTTTTTAGTTGTTTTATACTAGAGGCAATATATTGTCCGAGACGATATAATGTCAAACTAAATATGTAGGATATTTCGTAAATATTACCAATTTCAATTGCATTTTCATACAAAAACTTCAATTAAATATATCAATAATGAGTTGCTATTGATTCAATGAACGTTGATCTTTCCCCAAACAATTGTACCTTTATGCAAAAGTAAGGATGTGAAAATTCATTTCCTAATTACTCTACATTAATTATAAAGGTCCAGCATTTCAGGAATAGTCGAAAATAAATATCTTAAGAGCGAGAGACCTAAATAATTTGAAAAGCCTTCCCCTTGTCGAGTTGCTTAGCCGCAGTTCAGCTATAGAGCAACGCTGACTGAAGGTATCAAAGGTGTTCACGCTATGAAAATCTAGTCTTTTTGTATTTCAAATCTACATTATCCGATGTCTTCCCTTCCTGAGATAATAGATTTGACTACGATTTCTTACAGGTCAAATGACCATAGAGGGGATCAACAGCGGTATGGCTTACCTGTTCGGAATAATAATGATCTTTTATTTATAAACCACAGAGCTAGTGGAAAGGAATTGAATCACTACATTATACAACTGTACCTGTTTATATTCCACCCAGAGAAGTGAGAAGAGAAGTTGTTCGCAAAATAGTCTCTGTCTAAAGACAGCTATTACTGAATTTTATAATATAACTATAGGACAACAATGTCTGAATAATAAATCAACAGGAGTGGTCAGTGCTTTTATTTAAACGTATTGCAATATATACATATGTGTGTGTGTGTCTATATGTCTGCGTGCGCTTGCGCGCACACGTATGCACACACATGTAGGTGTATGTATATATGCACGAATGTATGTATATGTGTATGTATGTATGTATGTATGTATGTATGTATGTATGTATAGTTTCGAGCGATATAGCACTACTGATATTTATTAAACAATATTCTCTTAATAATTGCGTATGTGTATCCATAAGTATGTACGTATGTATGTGCATATATATATATACGGACGTGGTTATGTGTTAATGTATGTGTATGTATGCTTATGTAGTAGTGTTTGTCTGTGCACAAAATTATGTGTATGTATAGTTATATAAATTCTATAGAAATACATATAAATATAATATATGTATATTAAAACTCATATACATGTACGCTCATATTTGTATATGCAAATGTAATGTATATATATATATATATATATATATGTGTGTGTGTGTGTATGTATATACGTATGTATGCATACACGGGCACAAACACACACATAGATGCACACTCATAATATATATATATATATATATATATGCTAATCATATTTATATTCGAACATGAATTTTAGTCAGACAAGCCGCCAGCTTTTATATTACACTCTTAATTGGACGGTAAAGAGTCTAAAAGATAATTTTCGCTTGTATGACATTACGTCGAGGTGTGCGTGCGGGTTTGTAATGTATGTGTGCATACATACATACATACATGCATACATACATACATACATACACGTATACATTTGCATACGTACGTAAGTATATATATATATATGTGTGTGTACGTGTGTAAATGTGTTTATGTGAACTCATGTATGTGCTAGTATATATGTACGTACGTACGTACGTATGTATGTATGTATCTATGTATGTATGTATCTATGTATGTATGTATGTCTATGCATGTTTTATATGTATATTCTAATTAAGGCAACAATTATTTGCTGAGATCGAATTATTTCAACTGTTTAAGCATAACTATCCTTGTGTAAAACAAATTATGAAATTTAAAAATGGTGTATTGGGAAAACATTATTATTTAACGTCTTGCACAGAAAATGAGAAGAATAGCCTCATACAACTTGTCCAAGTGATGGCCTTCCACCTACATTTTCAAGCTATTGCCTGAAAATCGAGAGCTAAAATTTGGCCATAGAAACAGAAGATTAATTAAAAGTAAATGACGAAAAATGTTAAAGCAGCGAATGTTCGAAAGGAAGAAGCCCTTCATGTAACTTCCGATGAAGTAGAATCATCTTTTCTTTGCTTCAAGTGTTTCAATGTCTCAGTAGCTAATGGATAACAGAAGTTTGCAAAATCAAAATATACAAACGTCTATTACCTGATGTTCTCTTTACTGAGACAATGAGAATTAAATACGCAGATGGACGAACATATATGATTCCGGGTTATGAGCAAATATTACCTATGTTCAACTTCTGTCAGATTCCTTGTAGTATGTTTAAAGCCCATCGTATGTACCGCAGTATCGGATCAGTTGCTGGTTTAAAGAAGAGCAACATCGCATTTAGATTGCGGAGTGGTACGTTTGTTTAAAATATTTACATTTCAAATCGTTTTGGTGATAGTTAAGCTTGAAGAAAGATTAGCTCTGGAAATAGATTTACTTTAGTTATACTCCATCCAGGCAAATCATTCAGTAATATCCCAATATTTGATGCTGCTATAGCGCTAACAATACATATACCAATAAATAAACTAATTTTTAAATCGTACTTTATTCCACCATTCCCTTTTCATAACTAAACCTGCTTCATTACATCTAACGTATGGTTAGTCTTTCCTTTCCAGCGTTCTTTTAAAGCTAAATCTGCTAGTTCCGCTGTTTAACTAACTATATCTGATTCACTCTTTCTAAATCACAACTACTTACCAGAAGAGAAATCTTGTTACATACGGTGGCTTCTGGGTGAATACTTTTGTATGTTAAAAAGGAATGAATAGTTGGTGTCTGCATTAGAATTAACCAACTAAAATGCTTACATTGAACTAAAATCATTGTGAAAAGCATTGGAATCTGTTGTTAATTTTTCCATAGAAACCCAACACTTGCTGGGGGCTGGAAGTTTTTCTTTCGAAACTTAGGTAGATGGCAGCATGATCAACATGATCGAAGACTCACGATGAATTCTATACACCGTAGTTATAATTGCTCCTGTTATTAAATAAACTTTTTAAATCTTGTATGAAATGTTTTACTTTTGTTCTGAATAATCGTGGGTCTTTCAAAGAGGTAATATATGAACTATATAAAATGATTATCTTTAACTACTGACATCATTCTTTTCTACTCTTGGCACAATGCCCGAAATTTTGTGAGAGGGCGCCAATCGATTAGATCAACCACAGTACGCAACTGGTACTTAATTTATTGACTCCGAAAGGATGAAAGGCAAAGTCGACCTCGGTGGAATTTGGGGGCTAAACATAGAGGGGACAAACAAAGACAGACATAGGTATTAAGTCAGTTACATCGACCCCAGTGCGTAACTGGTACTTAATTTATCGGCCCCAAAAGGATGAAAGGCAAAGTCGACCTCGGCGGAATTTGAACTTACAACGTAACGGCAGACGAAATACCGCTAAGCATTTCGCCCGGCGTGCTAACGTTTCTGTTGAAAACTCGTATTCAGTGACGCATTCAAGTAGGTCGAGCGACATCTTTGAAGTCCCTTTCTTTGTTCCTTTCTGGTCTTGAGGTTGATGTTCTTCCGTATTTGTTATTGTAGTTGCTAATGAAGCTACTGTTAATATTTTTGTCATTAATTTTGATATCGTCGCTTTTGCCCTTACTGCTGGCAATTAGTAAAAATTTCTTTTCTTTTTACAAAACGATGAAAAATTTAACTTTTCTATACATTGAAAAAAGCTATCAGTGAAGAAATCGTCTACGAATACTATAATTCCTATAGTCATTGGCGCTAATAAAAAGATGGAATTTCTTTGCACTTCAGTTGACAATAAGTAAAAAGATAGTCCAATATATTGTGCTAAGAGGAAAATATTCACACAAAATAATACTTCTTTTATTCTAGACATACATTTGAAACAAACCTGAAATATATGTTACTAAAACAATAATATTTTTCATCGTCTAGCTCGCATCGAATAAATCCATTAAAAGTAAGAATGCTAATCCTTCCTAATTTTCTGAATTTCACAAAATCGAAAAATCATATTTCTTTGAGAAGATTCAACCAATAAGCTGAATTTTAAAAAGTTCCATTCTGAGGAAGAAAACACTGAGTATGTATATATTTAAAAGACGAAGATTTCTCTGAATAGGCAAAGGGAGTAATAGTTATAGATTTAATTACATATACATGTATACATGATTTCGTAGTAAGATCAGTACTCCTGGTTAAGCTATAGGTCTTTCGACAGCTTACACTGTATATCAAATTGATCAGTTTCGTTGTTTTTACGACTCATCAGGATTAGCGTACCTCTACCTTCCAAGATGCTAACTTAAGATACGGAAAATGCAAGTAAATTTATTATAATTAAGGTAAGCTAATTAATAATGTACCATAGAATTTACCTATATTTGTTTTGTAGTCAACAATGTATTACAAAGATTATAAACTATCTGTCAGTACAATATATGTGCATACATTTGTAAGTTTTGACTGTTTCTGCAGGTATTCGTTAGCAATTATGTACCCACTTGAAATATTCACACACAACGCTTATATACACCTTAAGAGGTATTTATAGCGGTCAAAGTAAATTGGATAGACCGAATTGCATATTAAACACTTTCGTGACAGTAAGCATTGAATTGCAACTGTGTTAACAGTATCTTGTTTTTCTGCTTTATATATATATATATATATATATATACTCTTTACTCTTTTACTCTTTTACTTGTTTCAGTCATTTGACTGCGGCCATGCTGGAGCACCACCTTTTAGTACTTATTCTATCGGTCTCTTTTTGCCGAACCGCTAAGTGACGGGGACGTAAACACACCGGCATCGGTTGTCAAGCAATGCTAGGGGGACAAACACAGACACACAAACACACACACATATACATATAAATACATATATACGACAGGCTTCTTTCAGTTTCCGTCTACCAAATCGACTCACAAGGCATTGGTCGGCCCGGGGCTATAGCAGAAGACACTTGCCCAAGATGCCACGCAGTGGGACTGAACCCGCAACCGTGTGGTTGGTTAGCAAGCTACTTACCACACAGCCACTCCTGCGCCTATATATATATAACACAGGATGTGTATCTGTCTGTGTGTTTGTCATGTTATAACTCGAGATCCACGCAATCGATTTTAATGAAATTTTACACATGCATTACATACGGTCCATGGAATGTCATGGATCCCAAAAAGTTTCAGCTTCTTGCCTAATGCAGGCCCAAGGGCAGATATACCTCATTTTAAAGCATTTTCGCAGCGTTAAGTCCCATAAGTTGAAGAGTATCCAGTTACTTTCTTCCAAATTGGAACAAACATTAATCAGGCTCCTCGATTACTGTTGACTAAAAACAATTATCCAACGCTGACTATGCCCCCATCTCACCAAAAATGCAGATTTATCACATTTGAGTATACCTCACTGGGTTTTACCTTTGCTTTAGGTCATTTTTCCAAGATAAAATATTGACACTACTTATGCATTATAAGTAACGTATAATATTTCATGAAAACATTTTTGTCCATTTTGGCAGAGGAAATGAGAAGAACATCAAGATTTTTGTCGGCGCCATGTGAATGTGTGTGCGGTTGGGTAAAGGCATATCAAATCCATTCATCTATTCTCCAGAAGTGCCATGCTGATGTTTCACGTTTCCAGTCTTGCGCAACGCAGCATGGCCCGGCAGCATGCCTGCTTTCTATGTCATGCATGACACACACCCATTTGGGTTTGACCGCGTGAACACTTCCGGAAACAACGCTCCCCACCTGCAAATATACCCCCAGCAGTGTTTCCTCGCCGTTTAGTCAGACGAGTAAATACTGGGTGTCCCAGAATTAATGATGCTTTGACTGAAATCGGACGCATTTTTTAAAAACTCTTATTGATATCAAGTTTAATATGTGTTAAAATGTATAAATTTTGTATTTTGCTAATAACTTAATTTTAATTCCCCTTGTATCCGTTTTATTTGTCGATGACCGCTTTTTTTTCAATTTGGCAGCAATCATTATCTTTATCTCCATCCCCAATCTTTATCTCAATCCACGATCGTTTAACTGAGCTTAAAGAATACATTCATTTAGCATGCAGGAACTAACTCCTGAAATGCTTCAAAATGAGTTTCACAAGGCTAAGGAGAGATTTGAAGCATTCAGAGATAGAGACATGTTAAAAACTTTCAATAAGATTTATAAATCTATTTGTTTTGGTAATAAACATCAAATTCTATCAGGTTTGTTTTTTTTAAATTTGCTCAATTTCATTGAAACAGATAATTAATTCTGGAACACCCTGAATGGGGAAGCATTGTTAGTTGTTGCGTTGCTGGAGTAAATATTAAAATCAAAGGTCTTCTCGCCGTAAACATCCCATCTTTTTGTTAGGCATATTGTATCAAGGAGCATATTATCTAAAATGTATCCCTCCTTTATAGGCGTGGCTGTGTAGTTGAGAAGTTTGCTTTCTATCCATGTTGCCTTGGGTTCAGTCCCACTGTGCAGCTCGTTGGGCAATTTTCTTTCATTACAGCTCCGTGCTAACCAAAACCTTGTGTATTATATAATTGCTATAACACATACAAATCACATATTGTTGTCATATAACAAACAAACAGAAGTTCGTGTATGAAATTGATCTTTTTTTACTTTAAATATTGCATGATTTTTCTTATAAAATACACACATATAGGAGGAGTAAATCTCTCTATATAATAACAATTTGAATGTGGCTCCTGAGAAAGAGTAAAAGTAATTACCCGATCGTCGACGAGTATTATTGCTAGTATTCTATAAAGCCCATACGCATATATATACGTTTTTAGCCAAGTCTGTGTGTTATAACATTTGAAAATAATTTATCTGTGCAGTATGTCTGCAGTTCAAAATTAAGTAATTTTATAAATCTGGACTGACAACATTCAGATTTCTCATCTAAAATTGTTTTGAGTGCTTATATATTTTGCACTATAAGAGAAAAAAATTAATATGTCAACATAAAATATATTTTAACTAATTTGATCGGAGGTCGTATATTCCTAATGAAAATTAACTGGGGAGTAATTACTTTAGACATTTAGAACACAAAATGTGCACGGTTCTTGTGAGATATATTTTAGTGACTAGGTTGGAGAAGTCCGGCAGAATATATAGAAACTTCTTAAAATACTATACTGATAAGAAATGAACGGTAACTGAATGTCATCTGGTTTTAATTATTTAAATTCTTCTTGTGATAAAAGAGCTGGTTTCTAACAAAGAATCAAAAGAACTGGATTTTAGTAAGTATAGCAAAAGCAATGTCACATTTAAACTTGAGAAAATACTTGCATATATTTATTATTACGCATACAGATTGCTTTAATAATGTGCGAGTGAATTGCTTGAGTTTATTTCGAAAAAACTTAGCTAATCCAGATTGTCACTTAGGCATTTGCTCATAAAACCAGCTGCACCAGTTATTAGTATAAATTTGAATTTAGAATATATGTATTTATCTAATTATGTGAGTATGTGCTTATGTACGTGAGTGTGCTTGGGTGTACGTGTGTTGTCTGTATGTTATTTTATTTCTATGACAAAATAGTATGAATAAAGTTAAAGTTTATTGCTAAAATTATTGAGAACTGAAAGGCATAGTCGAACTGTAATTCTAAATCTAAACATAAAGCGAACGAAATGCCTCTAAGCAATTTACCCACCGTGCTATCGATTCTGTCAGCTTCTTTTACAACAGCAACAACAACAACACCAACAACAACAACAGCCACTCCTCCTCCTCCTCCTCCTCCTCCTCCTCCTACTACTACTACTACTACTACTACTACTACTACTACTACTACTACTACTACTACTAATAATAATAATAATAATAATAATAATAATAATAATAATTATAATAATGAATGCTCTGGTATCCAGCATGCAAGCATGAAAGAGAAGGTTAGGAAGGAGTGTTATAGAAGAGTTCGAGCAATCCTGAAGTCTGAGATGAATGCATATAATAAGGTGTTAACCATAAATTCCTTAGCAGTCCCGGTTGTTCTTTATAGCTCCAATGTGATTAACTGGAATACCAGTGAAATAATGAAAATTGATAGAAAAATCCGCAATCTATTGACTTGACAGCATACGGAAAATGTTTAGGGACAGTAGAAATTATTACTAGAAGTAAGAAGGTCTGGTCTGTGCAAGATGAAAGATAGCAAAGATAAAGCACTATACAAACAATTGAAAACGAATGAAACTGAAAATAGGTGGGTAAAGAAACGAATGCATGGTCTCTTTTCAACAAGTATGGACTTGACAGAGCAAAAAATTGGTACGGCCACAAACCTGAAGGCATTGTCAAAAATAGAAATGAAAAGATCCTATGGGATTTTATGATTCAGTGCGACCATGAGATTGAGAATTGGAAGCCGGGCATAGACTTAATTGAGAAAGAAAACAAACGATGCTGGATCATAGATATATCATGCCCATCTGACAAGAAGGTATGCGATAAGGAAGAAAGAAATGTCGAGAGATATGCAGGTTAGCTTGGAAGTTAAGCAGTTGTCGTCGATGAAAAAGGTAGCTGTATTACCACTAATTGCGGGAGCCCTGGGAACAATGAGCTAAAATCTCGAGAAATGATTGGAAGAAATAGGGGCTGCAATAAGGATGGAACACTTGCAGAAAACAGCACTGTTTGGAACGCTCGAATATTCTGGAAGGTGCTCAAAAAATAAGAGGTGTTACCTTAGATCACTAGTAATGAACAGCTGACTCCGTAGTACATCTCCAGCGTTAGAAGCTGTGCAAAGGCAATAATAATAATAATAATAATAATAATAATATAATAATAATAATAATTATAATAATGAATGCTCTGGTATCCAGCATGCAAGCATGAAAGAGAAGGTTAGGAAGGAGTGTTATAGAAGAGTTCGAGCAATCCTGAAGTCTGAGATGAATGCATATAATAAGGTGTTAACCATAAATTCCTTAGCAGTCCCGGTTGTTCTTTATAGCTCCAATGTGATTAACTGGAATACCAGTGAAATAATGAAAATTGATAGAAAAATCCGCAATCTATTGACTTGACAGCATACGGAAAATGTTTAGGGACAGTAGAAATTATTACTAGAAGTAAGAAGGTCTGGTCTGTGCAAGATGAAAGATAGCAAAGATAAAGCACTATACAAACAATTGAAAACGAATGAAACTGAAAATAGGTGGGTAAAGAAACGAATGCATGGTCTCTTTTCAACAAGTATGGACTTGACAGAGCAAAAAATTGGTACGGCCACAAACCTGAAGGCATTGTCAAAAATAGAAATGAAAAGATCCTATGGGATTTTATGATTCAGTGCGACCATGAGATTGAGAATTGGAAGCCGGGCATAGACTTAATTGAGAAAGAAAACAAACGATGCTGGATCATAGATATATCATGCCCATCTGACAAGAAGGTATGCGATAAGGAAGAAAGAAATGTCGAGAGATATGCAGGTTAGCTTTGGAAGTTAAGCAGTTGTCGTCGATGAAAAAGGTAGCTGTATTACCACTAATTGCGGGAGCCCTGGGAACAATGAGCTAAAATCTCGAGAAATGATTGGAAGAAATAGGGGCTGCAATAAGGATGGAACACTTGCAGAAAACAGCACTGTTTGGAACGCTCGAATATTCTGGAAGGTGCTCAAAAAATAAGAGGTGTTACCTTAGATCACTAGTAATGAACAGCTGACTCCGTAGTACATCTCCAGCGTTAGAAGCTGTGCAAAGGCAATAATAATAATAATAATAATAATAATAATAATAATAATAATAATAATAATAATGATAATAATAATAATAATGATAATAATAATAATAATGATAATAATAATAATGATGATAATAATGACGATAATGATGATGCTCTGGTCTCAAACCAGAAACTGAGAGGTATATCATTGCGGCTCAGGATCAATACCTTCCTATGAGGAATTACCAGAGTAATGTCCTGAAATATAAAAGCAGCTCATCATGGAGAATACCCAGAGACAATCGATCACATAATCTCTAGATGCAGCAGATTCACACTAACAGAATCCTTGCAAATGCATAACTGGACACTCTGTACATACACTAGTCAATATGGCGCCCACACACACTTTCTCACGAGATTACCATTCTTTGTAATTTCAGTGTCCAAACTCATCACGAAATACAGGCAAACCAACTTGATCTTATCGTGAAAAATCATTTCTACTATAGGCCGAAAGTCTGAAATTTTTGGACGCGGGTTACTCAATTACAGCGTTCCTAATGTTAGCTGGTGTTTATTTCATAAATTCCGAAAAGAGGAAAGGTAAGGTTGACCTCAGAGGATTTTGAACTCCGATCGTAAAACAGGAATTAATGCAGCTAAGAAGTTTTTCTTCGTGCTAATGATTTTTCCTGTTCGATGCCATGTGTAGTGAGAAGAGCGAAACCCTGTGACACGGTGTGACACATTATTAGTGAATGCTTGAAATCGGTACAACGTGAATAGAAAAGATATGACAATTTCGTAAGAATGATCCATTGGCAGCTTAGAGGAAATTACGACCTAGAAAGACGTGATATAACGAAATCTCAGGAATTATTGCGAAGGAGGATTGCAAAATTCTGTGGAGTGTAATGATTCAGTGTGATCATCAGATTAAACATTGAAAACCTGACGTTTGTTGTGGTGAAAAGAAAAGAAAAACATCCAAGATGATTGGCATAGCATGTCCTGGTGACAACAGAATCGAAGAGAAAGAAGAAAAAGAGAACAACTATAATGAAATGACGTGGGAAAAAAGTAGGTTGTGGGCAGTGAAGAGCGTAGTCATGATACTAAGAGTGATTAGTGAACTTGGCAGTATTAGTACCTGTTGTAATGGAAATGGTACACCCTTCCCATGGGACAGCCATTATAAAGTGAGACGACGTCAAACAATACAGGGAGTCGTGTGTAATAGAGTCATTGTACGAGTTCTCAGTTGGAGTTAGGTGTCAATTACGTGTTATAAACGAGTTCATCAAATAATAATAATAATAATAATGATAATAATAATAATAATAATAGATGCAGTACCAAGCAGTGGCTCTCATGGCTTCTGATCTTAACTGATTGGAAGTGTTATCATGTACATTGTTTTGTCTTGGTATAAAAGATGGGCTACAGTAAATATTCTGCTCAATACCACATATTTGCTTGTCAGTTGTTTGACCGTAACCAGTTGAGCATGTCTCTTAGTGGCTGACGATATGTGCATCTCTGATAACGAGCAGAAGTAGTGGGAGAACATCATAGCCATGTGTTGAGAGGGATTCTTTGCGGTTTGAATAATTCACCTCTGGAAACATGGGTGGTTCTTTCAACATCCTTAAACAACCCTTATTCAGGGACCTTTTGAGCGGGATGGGCTACTCAACCTGAAGAAAATTCTAACTGGGCCCCCACCTGCAAGGTCATGTGCTGTTTATCTTGATATGAGATCACCATGTCGCGCACATATGGTTGTGATGCATGTGCCTGGTGTACCTTTATCAGACGGGTATTCATGATGGGTATATTGGGCTTCGTATATTTTACCCCAGTGTCACTTTGATGGCATGCACTGCTCTCTCACTCAATAATAATAATAATGATAATCGTTTCTACTATAAGCACAAGGCCTGAAATTTTGGTGGAAAGGGGGACAGATGATTGCATCGACCGCAGTACTTTATTGGTACTTCTTTTATAGTCCCCCACAAAAGGATGAAAGTCAATGTCGATCAGGGCGGAATTTTAACTCAACGCAAAGACGGACATAATGCTGCTAAGCATTTTTCCCTGCGTGCTAAAAATTTAGCCAGCTCACTAACTTCATAATAATAATGATGGTAAGGATAATGATAATGATGATGATGATGATGATGATGATGATGATGGTGATGATGAAGATGATGATGATGATGATGATGATGATGATGATGATGATGATGATGATGATGATGATTGTGATGATAATGATTGTTTCTAATTTGGGGAGGAGACAAGGGAATTTATTGGTAGTGGGATAGTTCACAAAATAGTCCTCATTGCTAGATTGGTACTGTATTATCTTTCGTCCGCGAGATGAAAGGCGAAGCTGACTTGGCAGAATCTGACGAAGAAGATAAAAAACCGGAAGAAATACTGCAATTAATTTGTCCGACATTCTTGTTTCTGATAAACCTATTCAGAATACAAGATCAAAATCTCAAGTATGCTGTTTATTGTGTAATGACAAAATATCGTTATAGGGTTCAAATGTTACGTGTGTATATCCCTTTGATGTACATACGTAACTTCACTCTTTTATATTGTATCCATAACCTTGTATACTGCAAACGTACATTCTGATGAAAATAGAAATTTATAGAACTTGTTCCGTTTATATTTCTTTAAAGACATAGAACTGACTGGCGCGACAGACACAAATGGTGTCACCTAAATGTTGATATCGACATACCTAAACACACATATCGAACACAAATAATACTTTCATAGAAAAACCTACTCGAAATATGTATACGCCCTCTACTACATGTGTTGTGTGTGTCATGTATCATTGCACACACACAAATACAAGTATGTGTATATGTGTGCGTATGTTTATTTGAATATATATATCTATATATATATATATATAGACTGAACAAAGCGCCATTTTTTATATATTCAAACTGAATGCCAAACCTGTATTGTGGCTTTATTTGTTATATATCTACTGTTGTGTGCAACATGTATGAATGCTGATCACGATCTAGTTGACTTCCTTTCATGAGAGCTTTATTGTGTATGTCTCTGTATTATTCTTTTCAAATTGTACATATTTTATAAAAAACTTATTCCAGTAAATCCTGTAAAAAATATGGTTCTTAATTTGTAAAGTGCATATATGTGTTGGCTAGGTTTTGTAAAATAGATCATTGTAACAAAAGCCTGTGCAGAGATAGATATCAGACATTTCAATAGTTGACGTGTGGCTAATAAATCACGTCCAGACAGTTGTAGGTACAATATGAAATTTAAAATAAATTATTTCAGATATTTATATCTTTACAAAATGTCAAGGTAGAAAGAAAAGTTTCAGACTTAAGATATCGTGATTTTTTTTTCAGAACAGACATGAGTTGAATAAATGATCATAGGACGGACGTTTCTTTTACACTATTTAGGCAATATATAGTTCAGATACACGTACAAATATACCTACCTATATACGTAAAGATACAAGCATGGAATTGTTTGGTTCCCCGTCGGTTTTGATGATGAACATTATGATGTTCAATCAGCTTATTAACAGTTCCTGAATTGAAGTGTAAGTGGTTGAGTAATCCGTAGACTCGAGCGCTCATAATTCTCAAAGAGATCCAGCATGATACAGTGAGTGACAAAGTTTTACCTATCAATTATAGTTAAAAACCATTCAAATGAATTCTTTACAGCTTCTTTATGTCAGTTACATTACAGGGTATGTGTTGGAGACCTCTAACTATCAGACCGGTACAACAGAATGTTTTTTGTCGCGATTTCGAAGGTGGTGTACTTTGAAGCTGACAGTATCAACCAGTTCGTCCATTAAAGTTCTCTCTAACGGCGAAGTTTAGAACATCCCTATCCGGGATTTTCCATGCGTTCAAGAGAACAGAGACGCAGAGCTTTTGGGCATTCTTAGTAATTAAGGCTTTTAATTTCTCCTATAAGACCGGATCAGTTGTGAGTCCAAAGTTGAGTGCAGTAATCTAATCTGCTCAGAACTAGGGCTTTCCATAGAGTTAGCATAACTACCGTCTCATTTGTTACAAAGGTTATAAGAGCCATGCTATCCGATGTCTACATTTAGAGGCCAGTGTGGTGATGTCACTGGTGAAAGATGTATCATGCGACAGGATTACTGCTAAGTCTCGTATATCATTAGCGCTCTGAACCATTGCGTTTTCAGGTGTCAAATATTGTGAATTGTATGTATTCCCTCCGAAATGAAGGACCAGAAAATTTGACGTATTAAATTTCATATTGGTTTAATCTGCCCATTATTAAATGAGGTTTAGCTCATTTTGGAGTGTCACGGTATCTTCTGGAGCTCGAATAACCATCGAAACTTTTGTGTCAACGGTGCAACTCATTAACGCGGCCGAGTGCACTTGTGACCTTCTATCTTATAGGGCGTTGATATATAAATAATAATGATCTCAGAACCGTTCCCCGTGGTACACCATTTATTACAGGTGACTTAACAGTGCCTAGTGTAGAAATGAATATTGTCAACCGCCTTAGCAAAATTAAGGTATACGCAGTCAGTGTCATTTCCTCTTACGAGATTATTGAGAATAGTGTCATAGTACTGTAAAAGTTGTGACAGACAACTTCGTTCAGTCCAAAAACCATGCTGTGTGTCATTTAAGAGACTGTTTTCTTCAAGTATGTAATTATTCTCTTTTGGACAATGCATTCGATAATTTTAGATGTGTGAGATATGAGAAAAACGGGTCTGAAGTTTTTAGCTTCAGTTCTGCTGCCTCCCGTGTGCATAATTGTTACTGTCAGTAGTTCTGGGAATATACCAGTATTCTAGTGCCTTTTGAAGTAGTATCTTTAAAGGTTTCGCGAGGCTGTTTTTCAACGTTTTTGCGACAGTTTGGTCCAGACACTGAGTTTGTATCTATGTCAATAATAGCTGTAAATATAGACATATGTTGTTTGTGTGAGAGAGATAGAGTGTGTGTGTGTATGCGTGTGCATGTGGTGTGTGTGCGTGCGCTCGCGTCTGCATTTGCCTGTGATTTTGTTTATGTGAGTGTATTTCAGAAAGAGCTGTTCCTGGAGACAGAGACGTTCCTCCTTCGTAGAGAGTGTTTAATTAATTTTTGTTAACATCATTCCTTTGCATGCAAAACTGTGATGTTTTATGCTCATTTTAAGTGCACTTCAAAATGTTGCAAAACTAAATACAGCGTATCTTATTTGAAATTGGACATTTCAAATTCATGCTGAGCATTGCCTGCGAAAGAAATAATTGATTCTACTCTTTACAAGGCTATTAACACGTGTACTGTTAATTGTTATTGCATCGTGGTGTCCGTGCAGGAGATCGCACGCAAACACACACACACACACACACACACGTACATACACACATACATACACGTACTTACACATACACACGGGCGCGCACACGTACAACTCATCCCTCACCCCTCTCTTTCTGTCACTGTCTCTTTTTTGTCTGTCTATCTCTGTCCGTCCGCCTGCCTATGTACATTTATATATTATTTATTTATATGAGCATATATATATAAATGTTAAGAAACATGGTTTAGTGGTTAGAGTGTTGCACTCACGATTGCGAGATCATGGGTTCAACTCACAGACCAGGCGATGCGTTGTGTTTTTGAGCAAAGCACTTTATTTGAAGTTGCTCTGCGACCATTTTGACATATGACCTTTGGCGCCTGTTGCACCAGTACAAGTAATGTCGATTTGATGGAGGGAGTGAACTTAAGTCTACACAAACATTTTGATCACTATAAACAAATTAGCTGTGTGAGTGTTTGGTAAGAAATTGTCGAACCATCATACGTCGACTAACGAAGGGAATATATATATATATGTATGCATGTATGTATGTATGTCGTGTTTTGCTTGCAAGCATTGTACAGTACCAGAATTTTCAATTAGAGCTAAATACAACCAACTACTCACAGTCCTTGTTAGAGAATCCGCGTAAATGGAGTCTGGACAGCCTAATATATTCTTGCATCGAGCCATTTTATTTGCGCTAATGAAGTCAAACCAAATAAGGATATTGTGAAAGCGTTTGAAACGTTCGTTTCAGGTCTTGCGTAAAAATAACAGGAAATACATTTTCAAATATCAAAATACGAGCAACTGATGGAAATAGTACTATACATACATACATACATACATACATACAGAATGCTCGAAATGAGGAGTAGACGGACAGCCGACGACTGATGAAGGGTGCTTTCTCTGTGTTTGCGTGTCCTGTTTTCCATTTTTTCTCGTTGTTTACCTATATAACTCGTTTGTTCACGTATTTCATGTTATTTACACCATTGCTAAGTCCTGCATCCACATAATCTTGTGTGTATATATATATACATATATATATATATATATATATATATATATGTGTGTGTGTGTGTGTGTGTGTGTGTGTGTGTGTGTGTGTGGTGTGTGTGTGTGTTTGTGTGTGTGTGTGAGTGTTTGTTTGTCTGTGGTTGGACTGTGGTAAAATCGCCTACAAATTTAGGAGGAAAGAGAATAGGTACAGACAAGGAAGGAGGGGAGATAGAGGGAAAGAAAGAGAGAAAAAGGAGAGAGAGAAATGGGAGTCCATTATCCTCTCCTTCACCTTCTTTTCAACCTTTGTATACTACTTATATACCCCTTTCTTTTCATTGCGCACCGTGTATGGTAACGTTGTTTTGAAAGTTATTTTGTCATTTCATTATATGTAAACCCCAACACTTGATGTCTGTCTCTGTATTGTCTACCCTCATCATTCGACTGGTTGCAAATAAATGAAATCTTTATCATCATCATCATCATCATCATCATCATCATCATCATCATCATCATCATCATCATCATCTCATCATCATCATCATCACCATCACCACCACCACTATCACCATCATCATCATCATCATCATCATCATCATCATCATCAACACCACCACCACCACCACCACCACCACCACCACTACCACCACCACCACTCCGGACAAAATGCCTGGTGGCTTTTCTTACGTTTTTACGTTCTAAGTTCAAAATCCGCTGAGATTGACTTTGCTTTTCCTCCTTTTGTGGTCGATTAAATAAGTACTATTCAAGTGTTATGATTAATGCAGTCGACTTCCCATACTATCAAAAACTACTGGATTTGTGTTCAAATATAAAGCCAGTATTATTGAATACGAATAAACTATAATTACACAAATGGAAAACGAAATCTACAACGCATAAAAGAGCGAACACTACATTATCAACCGAATCTCTGTCAGACCTGTTTCTTCAGCCGTAAAGCGGATATAGTTCTAAATAAACCATTGGTAGAGAGGAACACGGAAGGTAATGCCAGAAATACATTTGTTGATGGGTGTGTTTAGTTGAACTACTCTGGAGCCAACGAACAAAATATGAGATGCAAATTTACAGTGATACTATTGTAATTGATTTGATGTGATGAATGTATAAATGTTGATAAAATAAGTAGCAGATGAACACTTGGACTGATGCGATTGACCTATTCCCACCCCCGAAATTATGGGCCTTGTGCCAAAATTTTAAACTGATATTAACTTACTTTTTAATATAACATCTTAAGAATTATTGCGAATGATTTGTCACCCAGGTTCCAGGCTAGGTCTGACATGAATGTGTAAGATTTTATTTTCAGTTTCCAGGGAAAGATATCTATATATATTGCTTAATGGATAACAATATCTATTAAGACCTGTCTCCGATATATTATTGAGTATTTCGGAGGACGTAATAACTGGGAAAGTTGTAGCCGATTGTTGATATATTAACTGTATTTTGTACTGTTGCTGAAAGTCTTCTGTTTTGTAATTATATTTAGACGGATATCGATCTGGCTGATGTTTTCCTGTTAATGTTGTCAAGCTTGCATGGAAGAGTGAATCTGACGTAACAGGAAGCTTATAGTGGCGGACATACGTACTATTTTGTATTTTCATTCTCTTTGACCATCCTACTAACCAGAAATCATTCATTAGCAGATACTAAACATTTCTGCAATAGTTTTTCTAAGGAAATTAATTAAGAAACTCGCCTACATTCCATGAAAAAGCTATCAAACAGAAGCAAAGAGCAAAATATATAAGACACAAATGGAAGAAATCGTTAAAACATTCGTGGAAATGTTATGAAGTATTGATTTTATTTGATTTGCCGCGACGGAGAATTGCTAAAACAACTACAACAAGAATTACAATCATAACAACAATGGTAATAATGGTTTCAAATTTTGGCAAAAGGCCAATAATTTCAGAGAATAATTTACATCAACTCCGGTGCACAACTGGTACTTATTTCATCAGTCCCGAAAGGACGAAAGGCAAATTCAACTTCAGCCAAACTTGAACTCAGAATAATAATAATAATAATAATAATAATAATAATAATAATAATAATAATAATAAATAATAATAATAATCCTTTCTTTAGTGGCCACAAGGGGCGAACAGAAAAATAAAGCAAATAGGGACAATACGAAACAAAGGGACAAGTGGGGTTTAAAAACAGAAAAATGTATAAACAATAAAAACAAAACCACTTAACAAAACTTTAAACAACAAAGTTTCCCAATTGAGTGGGGAGTTCCACCCAGGGCCAACCAGTGCACTCCACACCTCCTGGACACCCCGACTGGCAAGGGCACGCCATGTAGGCACCCTTCTTCCTCTCAACTGCTCCGGTTTACAGACGGATATTCAGAGTAGACCCATTCACACGAGTCATTTTCGCCTACTTTTCAACATAATTATTAGGGGGCAGTACTTCTCTCTCTACCCTCACTTTCCTTTTCAAGTGGAACTTGAAAAAATTCGATGCGGGCTCGGCAGAAGAGGAATGTGCCTGTCTTTATTCCTTTCAGCCTCGTCCGCCACACTACCTCTTTCGCTATAGCTACCAGGTAGAGGAAAACTGCCTTTCCCTCCCGGCGAAAAGAAGGCGGCAGGGCGATGCTCACAATGGACTCGGGTGATAATCGGATCCGTCTTACACGTGACAACAGTTGTTCAACAAAGCTTCACGGGTCAGTATTGTACGGAGACTGGACGAGTGCATGAAGGACGCTTTCGTCGCCCTACACGCCTCGGGCAAGTCCGTCTAGCAGTACTTCCATGTCTGTAGAGATTTTCCCAACTGGGAGATCTGCCAGGTAGCACTGCCAGGCCAGGGATTTCTGGATGTTATCCATAGGCCTTGCCCAGAAAGTCCTCCGGAAATGGCCAGTTAGTTGATCCCTCTCGACGCCCAGAGTTTTCCCAAGTACTTCGTCGCTCATTTCTTCCACTAATCCTCCACAGAACTCCATAGTGGAACTTCCACCGACTGCGTGGAACTTCCACCGACCACATGGAACTTCCACCGATCTAGCAGACGGCCGTTAGCATTTGCCGACACTCTAGGTGCCAAGCACTTTTCTTGGTATACGCTTGACCTAGGATTGTAGCTCCACCAAGGATACAAGGTATTTATACATTCACCACATCAATATTTATACATTCACAAACAACGACCACACCTGGTGGATATGTCGCAGCCTCAGCGTATGTTAGCGTATCATTAGCCACAACATGCCAGTCCTCCACTCAGCAGCTGTTGACGAGCTGGACACGCCCCTTCCATAGAAAGCAGAAGGGCTCCAAATTCATCGGGCACAAATCGGAGCTAGAGACAAAGTGGAGCTAGATGAGGGAAGTGATGTACGCATTCGCTAACTCCACCCGAATCTTCAGGGACAGCTTCCTCTCTGTTAATTTCTGTGTTAGATTGTCTACCATGATCGTCATTTCCCCTTAGTTCTTGTCCACCTGGAGATCTGGACCAAACCAGACCCCGAGACGTTTTACCGGCCCTTCCGTCCAGGGCCCTACAACACTGTCTTTTTGCATGGACCTGCCTCTCCAGGTTCCGAGCTGCAGGTCCACTGACTTCTCCTGTTTGATCTTTGCTACTGTCACTGGTTCGTACTTAGAGCAGTGCCGACCACCTCGATTTCCGAGATGTCCGATATTATTACGATGACGTCGTCCGTGTAAGCCGACACGAACCGTCTACATCCTAGATCACGCGGGCTGCCCTTCGAAACATCCTGCTCTGCAGCTATGTCTCCAGAGCCAGTACGTACAGAAGAGGTGAGAGTGGGCAACCCTGACTGACCGAACAAGCGATGGTGCTCATTTACTTTGACCATCGAAGAGATGTCGCGGTACATTTCAGCGGTCCAGCCTCTAATAGCGGGACCAAAAGCCGCTACCGCTAGAACAGCTTCCAAGTATCGGTGATTGGCCCTGTCAAAAGCTTTCGATTGATACAAATTGATGACAGTCCTTTAATCGCCCTCTCTATAATCTAGCGCGTGAGGTGGAGGTTGTCGTGGATAGTTCTGTTTGCGATTGCGCATGTCTGCGCATTAGCAACAAACTTGTCGACGATAAGCACCAACATCTTGGACAACACTTTGGCCAAAATATTATAATTTGTCTTCAGTAGATTTATAGGCCTAAAATCATTATGTTTGTCCACTTTGTTCGTGTCCTTCCTCAACAGCACCGCACTCCACAGCTTACAGCACTGCGAATTCTCCCGTTCTGCTGCCAGTTGTGGTAGAAGTCTGCCAAGAGATCACCGACTTATGAAAATAAAGCAACTAGAGCACTGACATATGAAAATAAAGCTCGAAGAGCAGTCCATCCCGCCTAGGAGGCTTCTCTCTTGCGCAGGACTTCATCGCGTCCCGTACATCTTCAGCTGATATCAGCATTTCACAGTACTGCGCATTCTTAGCTAAGAGGCGCAGCATGCCATTGAGGAAAGAGATGAAATCCACCACCGTCCCGGAGCTGAGTGGATTCATTCCGTGAGATCTAAACTCCATCACCCGGAGGCTCCACGACAGGACCATGTGCACATAACAACGGAAGATATCCTTGCGCTGATATAAAAACTGCCAAACTGGAAAGCAGCAGGACCAGATGGAATTCAAGGCTATTGTGTCAAGAGAATTGCGTTGCAATTAGACAATTGCCTACAGAGTGGTACAGTTCCGGAGTGGATGGTAGAGGGAAGAACAACATTTTTAATGAAAGATCCGTCAAATGGCAATGAGGTTAGCAATTACCGACCCATTGCTTGTCTTCATCTTTTATGTAAAGTATTAACAGGCACGCTTGCAGGGAAAATATATACGTTCCTTGTGGAAAACAATCTTCTGCCAGTAGAAGAAAAGGAATGCCGAAAAGGATCCAAGAGTACCAAGGACCACCTTGTGATAGACAAGACTATAATGAAAAACCGTAAACTGTACTAAAAAAACTTATGCATGGCCTTGATAGACTTCAAAAATGTTTATGACATGCTGGTTGCCACATTCGTGAATTTTGGAAACACTCGATATGTGTGGGAACAGCTGAGAATTTGAGTGCACTGATTAAGAACAGAATGCATAGTTGGAAAACTCGTCTTTCCTGTAATAACCAGCACTTAGCCGAAGTAACAATCAAAAGAGGTATCTTCAAAGAACGCTCGTGTTCATCTCTGTTATTTGTTATAGCCTTGATCCCACTTTCTGTTGTGCTACGTAAAATCAACATGCACTATGAGTTGAGAAAGAACGGACCTCGTCTCAACCACCTTCTCTTCATGGGTGATTTAAAACTGTTCGCAAAACAGAACCTGAATTGGAGAGGCTGGTTGAGACTGTGCAGTAAGGATGTAGGGATGAAATTCGGTATCTCGAAGTGTGTAGAGCTTAATTTGAAGCGGGGAGATGGAAACTGTAGGAGCATAGAATTGCCAAGCGGAGAGGGATTTGACGACCCAAATGATGATTGGTACAAGTACCTTGGGATCCTGGAGCTGCAAAATATCTTGCACAGAGAAATGAAAGACAAGGTCACTACCCTATATTTCAAGCGCTTCAAACTTCTCTTGAAATCGAAGCCCAACTAAAGGAACCTTGTGACTGCCATCAACATATGGGCAGTTGCTGTAGTCCGCTATAGTGCACTTGAGATGGACGCAACCGGAGATTGACCAACTCGATCGCACTATCCGAAAGACAATGACAATGCATGGCGCCTTCCACCCTAAGGCGAATGTACACAGGCTCTACATGAAGAGAGATAAGGGTAGACGTGGGTTGATTAGCGTACAGGAGTGCATCAACAGTGAAAGAAGGAATATGGTAGATTATTTGGTAAACAGCAAAGAAGACCTACTACAGTAAGCTGCTTGTGCAGAAGGAGATTACAAAACTGAACTTGAGAGTGCTCGTGAATTTCAAACAAGAACAGCCAAAGAGAGAGAAGAAACCCTACTCCGTATGGAATTACGTGGTCAGTTCCACCGTGAAACCCCAAAATTAAAAAGACCAGGAAACATTATCACGGCTCAGGACCAAATATTTAATACCAATTCAGTGAAAAAAGAATATATACCACACAAGTGCATCGGACCTCTGCAGAATGTGTGGGAAGAGGGTCGAAAGTATGACTCACATTGTTAGTGCTTGTGAAAGTTTTGCACAGAAAGAGTACCAGCGTAGACACGACAAAGTAGCCCAAAACATCCACTGGCTACTAGGCCGGAAGTATGGATATGAGGTTATGAGTGCTTGGTACCAACATACACCGGAAATGGTAATGGACGAAAAGTAGAAGGCAAAAATCCTCTGGCTATTTGATTTCCAGACAGACAAAGAGTTAAAGCACTGAAGGCCGGATAGAGTAATATTTAGGAGGGAGTGTCTAATTATCGACGTAGCAGTGCCAGGAGATCAACATATCGCATAAGAAAGAGAAAATTTGATAAATATGGAGACCTGAGAATTAATCACTAAAATGTGGCAGCTACGAGTGTGGAACATAAAGGTTATCCCTATTGTCATCGGAGCATTGGTTTCAATACCACCCAATCTGAAAAACAAATCTGGAAACTTTAGAAATAACCTACAAACTAGATGCATTGCAAAAGTCGGCATTACTTGGAACTGTACGCATATTGCCTAAAGTACTGTCTGTCTGAGGTCCCTGTTGTGACTTGACAACAGGGAGGTGAGGGAGTTGATAGTCTTTGCCTAACAGCTATGTCGGATGCGGAAAGAGTACGGCTCTCGTCTGAGTCCATGATAAAGATTGTACCACCTTCCTCTGTCACCAAAAAAAAAAAAGAAGGCTGTATTTTTCTGCGTAGTAACCCCATTGAAAGGCATGGTATGGAAGACGCGAGTGAAAGGGATCGCGACAGGCCAATTCGTCTCCGGACGCAGACTGGTGAATTACTTCGCCGCACATCTTTCCAGCAAGATCTGTCTGGAGAGGAGGAGGCTGCCGCAAAGAGTATTTGGAAAAAGATGGACGGAAGTAGTAAGAAAGATGAGAATGCAAGGAGCCGTGCTTGCATGGTCGGTCCTGGTATAAAGGGATGAAAATAACTGCCAAAAGGAAATCAACCGGCTGGTTAGTTCACTGACCTGAATAAACAGTCATATAATTATCATTTATATTTTTTAATTCAAATCATTCGTCTTACATATCTATAAACCCATCCGCTTTAAATTTGTGTAACGAGTGCGTCTGACCCCTATATGTCCCTTGTCTGTCATTGTTTGTCCCCTCTATGTATCATTTTATAAGGAAATAAAGAAAACCTGTTGTGACTTAACAAATAGTACAGCCTCCGGTAGACCCAATATCTTCAATCGACAATCTCAGTGTGAGACGTCTATAATAAAAATAAAATCAATGTGCACTGTTAGCATGTTATTTGTACCCTTTTAAATATTGAAATCTGTCTGAAAGCTAATTTATGTATGAGTCGAAACTTTAGTACAAGAAATGTGAGTCAGTATTTTTAAATCTCACGTAGAAGAAAACGCTCGACATATGTTACGAGTTCCAAACGCTCATTTTTACCAACTCGACATTGGTAAATGAAAAATGTAGATATGTGAAGTCATATTTTATGATTAAAACAAGAATTTACATATTTAGGTATGTAGTGAAAGAAAAATATATTCATTAATCCATTAATAGTATGTTTACGACTAGTGTAGTCATCATCACGTTTACTACATATTTACATATCAGAATGTTTTAATAGTTTAATAGACATTCATTTGCATAAATGTTAGCCTATCAAACTCACAGCATCCCATTTTCGTATGTTGCTGTTTTCAACAATTCTTTTCCACTGCGATAACAAATGAACTTGGCATTTCGTTCGATAACATTTCGGCGAATGACGAAAACCTTACACTTCACTAATAAACCTGGACAGAATTTTAAAACATGGGAGTTCTCTCTCGTATTAGCCAATGGAAATAATATCAATAATCAACTCGTATTAATTTTCGCATTTTAAATTTTATGTCAATATATTTAAGAATTTTTATTGTGATAATGATTAAATATATTTTGCCTATGTAACCGAATAGTTATATTGCAGATGGCATTTTAAACAAATTTACGTAATTTCATTGGTTTCATTTGAATACGTCTCAACAGCTCTAGACATGCAAACACAAGCTACACTTCGTAGCCGTTCTGCCGTTAGATAATTAGAAGAGATATGAAATTTGAATTTGGTAAGTTGTCAAAGTTCTGCAGTTTGTTTATAAGAGAGAGCTTTAAGCTTGCCAGTAGCGGGTCATTTAATTGGCTGTAACTTACCATAATTCATGGCTGTGTTAGGTAAACTTGCTTATTTATATCCAACGCAAAATTCGTGCATATTCTCTATGCAAATCTATTTATGCGCTTGCAAAGAAGCGCAGAATAGTGTTTGTAGGAATATATGTGTATATATTGATATTTGTATGCTTATCTCCGATTATGCAACTAATGGCATATACTGAATTATTACTGACACTGATTACAAGCGAAATTTGAAGTAGAATAATCACCTAGAAAATTTATGCTTATGATGCTGTTCCTCACTAAAGATGAAGGAATATATTTATCATTAGGACATGTTTTTGCAGATTATTTATAACATGCTGAATGTGTTCAATCTGTCTAATAGTGTGAGTAGATTGTATATTTAGATAAAAAGCGGAAATACGCAGATAACTTCATTCGAAGATGTGACATAGGAGCACCATTTTAGATTTCCTAATTTATATATATATATATATATATATATATAATATAGAGGGCAAGACATTTGATAGGGAACATTTCGCACCGTAGTTAATTAATGCTAAAATTTCAAATGCCAAAGAAAAGTGGTGGGATGTACTTATAGCATGATACTGAGGCCTTGAAAGTTCACCATCCGGGTTATAAACACTATACAGTGCATATGATATGATACCAACCAACAGGATATCAATATCAGTTTAGTTGATGAAGCTGTTTCTCTCCACGTCAGACTATGTTTAAAGAAATTCCAACCATGATTCACCCACCTTTCTATCTATCAGGTATTATATTGGCCAGTGTGAATATATTATTCTATTGAAGACAACAGTGTATAACTTCAGGACGAACTGGTTTCTATATCTATCAGATTAAGCCACCACACAGAGGCTATTACGATGGTCAGCTCTAGCACCAATGATTTTCGACAGTA
>NC_042998.1:77962666-77980166 GCF_006345805.1 Octopus sinensis | reverse complement strand
TTTTTTCTGTTATTTCCTCATCGTGTTTCTACGGACACTTCATGTGTCCCCTTACGCCATACAAAAATCCTCAATCTAATCTCTTCCGGCAAAACCAGCTCTTCTACAATCTTATGGAGGTATGGCAGGCTTATATGGACTATCACCTCTAGCCCATATCTCCAATATTTCACCTCCGTAGTTTTGGACATTTTCAAAATTTCTGCATCTTCCTATGAATGGTAGGAATGTTTAACTTAACATTATAATTTATAAATTTCCTAACGCTATATACATGCACATTTTCGTCTGCCGTTACGTTCTGAGTTCAAATTCCACCGAGGTCAACATTGCCTTTCATCCTTTCAGGGTCGATTAAATAAGTACCAGTTACGCACTGAGGTGGATGTAATCAACTTAATCCGTTTGTCTGTCCCTGTTTGTCCTCTCTGTGTTTAGCCCCTTGTCGGTAGTAAATAAATAGCTATATATATGCACATTTACTACATACATTCATACATACATACATATATATGGATAGACACATATCTTAATTATTAATAACTAAATTTCGTACATTCCTGCATATATTTATATATGTTTATACATATGCACATATATAAAGAGAAGTAAACACACACACACAGAAAAGATAAATAAATAAATCAGAAATATGTGTTAAGAGGATACAGTTTATCACTGATACGTATACAGGCAATTTAAAATCATAAACGCCGATTTTTTTATTTTCAAAAAGGAAACTAATTTTCTCACATCATTGTTATTAATATATACAGCTAAATAATACAGCCATCGTGATGCGTCTATATACGTAGATACACATACTCACTCGCGGACACACATTTATACCCCCCTACATAGTCACAGACAGATACACAAAGATGTATTCATTTATGCATATGAGTAGTTATATATGCATAAGCAAGTTTAGAATTTTTAATGGAAATGTGTTTTTTTAAAGAATGCAATTATAGTAGAATGTATTTGTAAAAAATATCAAAATATCAAAATATTTTGTAAAAAATATCAAAATATCAAAATTAAAATGTAAACGATAATAAGGATTTTAAATTTTGGCCCAAGGCCAGCAATTTTGGGGCAGGGGTAAGTCGATTACACCGACAGCGATACTCGACTGGTACTTATTTTATTGACCGCTGAAGAATGAAATTTGAATGTAAGGATGGACGAAATGCCGCTCAACATTTTCCCCGCTGCGGTAACGATTCACTCAGCTCACCGCGTAAAAGTAAACGATAATAGTAATAATAATATAAAAATTACTATAAAAATTATATAAGCGATTTGAATGATATGTATAATTTCTGAAGTGAGACTATTGCATTCATTGACTCCAATAGATAACAGGTACTAATTATATAGACACTGAATCGATCAAAGGCAAAGTCGATACAACCAGAGATAGAAGAGCGAAAGACGAAAAACCAGCCGCAGCCACAACAGCAACGACGACGGCAAAAAGAACAACAACAACCACAACAACAACAAAGAGAGCAGGCATTGGGTCTGTGGCTTCTGATCTTAACTGATTGGAAGTATTTTCATGTACATGTTTTGTCTTGGTCTAAAAGATGGGCTACAGCAAATATTCTGCTTAATACCACAGATTTGCTTGTCAATTGTTTGACCGTAACCAGTTGAGCATGTCCCTTAGTGACTGACAATATGTGCATCTCTGATCATGAGCAGAAGTAGTGGGGGATCATCATAGCCATGTGTTGAGAGGGATTCTTTGGGGTTTGAATAATTCACCTCTGGAAACATGGGTGTTTCGTTCAACATCCTTAAACAACCCTTATTCAGGGACCATTTGAGCGGGATGGGTTACTCGACCAGAATAAATTTTTAACTGGGCCCCACCTGCAAGGTCATGCACTGTTTATCTTGATATGAGATTACTATGTCGCGCACATATGGTTGTGATGCACGTGCCTGGTGTATCCTTATCAGACGGGTGGTCATGATGAGTATACTGGGCTTCGTATATTTTTCCCAATGTCACTTTGATGACATGCACAGCTCTCTCACTTAATAATAATAATAATAACAATAATAATAATAATAATAATAATAATAATAATAATAATAATAATAATAATAATAATAAGACGAAGAAGAAGAATATATATATATATATGTGTGTGTGTATGTATGTGTGTGTGTGTGTTTCTCCCCCGCCATCGCATGACAACCGATGTTGGTGTGTAAATTAGCGGTTGGGCAAAAGAGACCATTACAATAACTCCTGAGGTCGATTTGTTCAACTAAAGGCTGTGCTCTAGCATGGCCCCAATCAAATGATTGAAACAAATAGAAATAATAAAAGAATATATATACTCTTTTACTCTTTTACTTGTTTCAGTCATTTGACTGCGGCCATGCTGGAGCACCACCTTTAATCGAGCAACTCGACCCCGGGACTTATTCTTTTGTAAGCCCAGTACTTACTCTATCGGTCTCTTTTGCCGAACCGCTAAGTAACGGGGACATAAACACACCAGCATCGATTGTCAAGCAATGCTAGGGGGACAAACACAGACATACAGGCACACACACGCATATATATATATATATATATATATATACATATATACGACAGGCTTCTTTCAGTTTCCGTCTACCAAATCCACTCACAAGGCTTTGGTCGGCCCGAAGCTATAGTAGAAGACACTCGCCCAAGGTGCCACGCAGTGGGACTGAACCCGGAACTATGTGGTTGGTAAAAAAGCTACTTACCACGCAGCCACTCCTGCGCCTATATATATATATATATATATATATATATATATTATATATATATATATACATACATACATACATACATACATACATACATACATACATACATACATACATACATACATTTATACACACATATATGTTTGTGCTCCAGCATTGCTGCAGTCAAATGACTGGAACAAGTAAAAGAATAAAAGAATATTCATATCCACATATTGACATAAAAAACACGTACATGCAACTATACACGTATATACAATTATACATACACAGGCACACAAAAGATATGCTACGAGAAGACAGCTTGGATTATACACCTATCTGCTTAGATATGTATCTATTTGTCTGTCTATCTATCAATATATATATATATATATAATATATATATATATATATATATATATAGTGTGTGTGTGTGTGTGTATAAGTCAAGTTCATTTCACAGACACTTGTCTCTCTGGTAGTGGAGAGCTGGTCTACTGTAATTCTTTAGTCGATCAGATGTCTGGATGCGAGCCAAGATAAACAACGATAAACAAAAGGTGGTTGCCTTTTATTTGCATAAAATGTATTTATAGACTACCAGCCTGTGTTGAGTACTCTCTCCTCACTCCATTACCGTTTTTTTTATGTATGTCCCTCTGTCCTTGCCTCTTTCTACGTACACACATTCATACATGCATACATACATACACACACACATACATACATCTTATGACGTCAAATCTTGAGGGATTTCCTGGAAAATCATCACGACAGATGACATAGATGCATGCATGCGCGTGTGTGTGTGTGTGTGTGTGGTGTGTGTGTGTGTGTGTGTATGTATACCTGACCTTGTCCTCTCTTGGGCCCACAAACCATGATAAATTATCTCGAATTCCATCGTGGCAGTTCACGTGTTTGGGGTATTTTCAGGCTTTGCAGAGCCCATTATTCAACGTCTATGACGAAAGATTATTTCTTTCAGAGAACGACAATGAGAGAGAGAGAGAGAGAGAGAGAGAGAGATGAGGGGTGCGTGTGTGAGCGTGAGAATACAATGAGGGACAGTTAAAGAGAAAGAAGACTTAAAATAGTATATAATTAGTAACCAAACGTCGCTGAGTGATGAAATGCAAAGTTCAACAGGGCAGTATTTGAAACAGAGCCGGGGCGTTTACTAAAATTTATCTGATGCTGTAACGAAGAAGCCATTTTGTATGTATATTTGAATGTATGCGTATGTGCGACGTATATGCATGTTACCATGTATGCATGTGTGTCCTCGTGCGTGCATGCATATATATGTATCCTTTGTCTCTTATAGAAATCTACAATATAGGATTTCTTCAATTACAATTTACCTAGCATTTTTAAGAGTAGAATGCATCGGGTCGTGCCAGGTCCAGTTTTTAAAATTTCAACCCCAATTAAGCAAAATTTAGAGAAAACTCACATTGTGGTGTGTGAGTCAAGTGCTTTTCTTAGTGTGGGCTATAGCACACGCACACACACACACACAAAAAGGGAGCGATCTGATTCACTCACGCTATCACTCTAATTTCTACGACTTTCTCTTTGCAAGTTTGCAACGATTAAAGTGAAACTATTTCAATAAAACGAGAGAAGTGTACCTTAAACCACTACTAAAAAAAACACAGCAAACAGAAACAAATAAATACATAACGATTTACTCCTCACACAATTTCTTCAATGAGAGTTTACCCATGATTTTTCAAAGTACTTCCATTGGGTCATGCCATACAAAATTTCTTTCAATTTTACCCCCAATTAAGACAAAATTCGAGAAAACTCAATATTTTAACATTTCACTCCAAAAGCATTGATGTACATGTGTGCGTGCGTGAGTGTGTGTGTGTCATTCCTCACACACACGCATACACATACATATAGACAGTGACAAACACAAACGTTTCAAACAACTACATACAAACACGTGTGTTGTATTAGTAAAAAAGGCGCCAAAACACAACTCACTTCTCATTCCAACACATTTGCAAAGACACACGGACGGTCGAATTGATATAACAATACAGAAAAGGTAAATTGGTTTTTATTTTACTTTCTGTCGTTAAATTTTGGTAGTATTAATTGGCGAGCCGAGCTTGCAGTATGAAACAGTGTTTATGTATAAACAGACGACACTTATATATAGTTATTAATAAATGTATGCATCCGTTTAAAAGAAAAACCCAAAAATATTTTATTCTTTATAAAATAACATTTTCTTTTAAGAATGTGTATATAACAAAGTATGTGTATATAACTACGTGGCTTATATCTTTATATATAAAAGTGAAGTTGTGTGTCTGTCTCCTACGATTTAGATTCCTAACTACTCCCACATTTTGCGGTGCAGTGTAACCAAAACCGGGTATCTTATAGTCGTGATTCATATCGAGCCCGTCTGGGTAATAGCGTGCGTCTACGATGAGTCTACGATTTAAAAAAAATTTACCATCATATTTTTCCATATTAATGCATTTTTTTCGCTATTATATAAGGGAAGTAACTCTCTAAAAATATCTACGATGTGTCAACGATTTAAAAAAAAATTTACCTTAATTTTTTTTCCATTTTTAATGCATTTTTTGCTATTTTTTGGCTATAACTCTCTAAAAATGCTTATATAGTTATTTCCCTTACAAACCCGAGCAACGCCGGGCGATACTGCTAGTATATATATAAATACACACATATTATATATGTATAAATATATATATCACGCACACACATACATTGCTGGAGATAAGAGCTAAAATGCTCTAACGTTGTAGTTAAAGCATATTACTGTATACGTATGTACTGACAGGCACTGTAATCTCCCGAAAGTACTGGTCGAGAATTCCTTATATTGATCGGTAAGTTTCGGCTAACTCCGTAGCCTCATCAATAGGGACCGCTCGAAATTAGCCGAAGCTGACCGATCAGAACAAGGAATACTTGAACGGTGCTTTCGGGTGATTACAGTCCCTGTCAATACACATGTATACAATTTTTAACTACAGCATTGGAACTGTGTAGCTTTATTTTTAGCAATGTAGGTGTTCTAACAGCCAAGTCATGTTTAGTGACAATTATGCATATATATATATATATATATATATATATATA
The DNA here is from genome assembly GCF_006345805.1 of Octopus sinensis. Lineage (NCBI taxonomy): Eukaryota > Metazoa > Mollusca > Cephalopoda > Octopoda > Octopodidae > Octopus > Octopus sinensis. Next base: position 77,974,289 of record NC_042998.1, on the reverse strand, counting down.
TAATATATATATATATATGAAGAGAGAGAGATGGATGGATGGATAGATATATAATAGATAGATAGATAAGTTTATGTATACGCGTGTATGTGTGTATGTAAATGTGTGCGTATATTAACGAATGCCATTTCGCAACTGACCACAGTCCTTGACATGAGAGCGTCTCAGGTATGCATAATAGAAACTTCTAGAATGGAGGAGAGAATGAGGGGGAGGAGATAAAAGCGTAGGAGGAGGAGAGAAGAAGGAAATGAAGGAAGGGGGGAGAAATTGAAGAGGAGAGAAAGGAGGAGGAAATCAGATGAAAGATAAGAAGAAGAAGAAGAAGAAGGAGAAGAAGAAGAAGAGAAGAAGAAGAAGAAGAAGAAGAAGAAGAAGAAGAAGAAGAAGAAGAAGAGATGTTGCTGCTGCGGATACTGATGATGATGATGATGGTAGTAATTAATATACTCACAACATCAACAATAATCGTAGTGACAAAAATTTAGCAACAAAACACTCTGAAGAGCAGAGCAGCTACAAAGCAACAGCAGCAGTAGCAGCGGCAGCAGCAGCAGTAGCAGCAGCAGCAGTAGCAGTAGTAGTAGTAGCAGCAGCAGCAACAACATCATCAGAAATAACGCCTACAGCAAAAACAGAACAACGAAAATAACAGAAAGGAACAAAAAAAAAAAACGTGCCAGCAGTAACGAGATCAACCTAGGATGCCCTGTAATAAAAATAACAGTATGATAATAAAATAGTTTTATTAGCTTTATATGAGAACGATGTGTAACGTATAGTTCAGACATCAGTTTGGAAAACTTCCTTTAACAGTCGTGTTATCTATACTTGCATATTCTCTTTCTCTTCCTTCCTCTCAGTCTGTTACCGTTTACTCTTTCCTTCTCAATCACCCTCTCATAATTTGCACTATCTCTGCTTTGCTATTTCTTTCCCCACTCTGTCGATTTCTAACTCTTTGCTCTTTACTCTTTTACTTGTTTCAGTCATTTGACTGCGGCTATGCTGGAGCACCACCTTTAGACGAGGAAATAGACCTCCAAGACTTATTCTTTGTAAGCTTGGTACTTAGTGTATCGGTTTCTTTTGCCGAGCCGCTAGGTTACAGCATCTATTGTCAAGTGATGTTGGGGGAACAAACACAGACACACAAACATATACACATACATACATACATACATACATACATACATACATACATACATACATATATACATACATACATACACACACACACACACACACACACACACACACATATATATATAATGTTGTGTCTGGGGAGAGTCATTTTCTTTTTGTGCCTTATAATGTAACACACTCACCGGTAAAACTTCCATTTATTTCTTATTTTTATTTTCCTAAAATTTTCGTTGCGTCTTGCAACCTTTTCAATAGTTTTGACAGAGTTACTTGTAAAAGTCAGGGAAGACCGAGTAGGAGAAAAGACGTATGTGTGTGTACACGTTGCGAGTGTGTGAGTGTGTGTGTGTGTGTGTAAGTGTGTGTGAGTGTGTGTGAGCATGTGCATTTATGTATGCCTGTATACATTTGTATCAACCCTTAGCAGTCATGAGGAATAAACGAACTTTAGGTTAGTTGACATACGTTAGTGACATATTTTAACTTCTAAAGGTAAATTCACTGCAGTTACCTTGGAGAAAAATATTCCCTGACATTCAGACGCGTTTCTGACTCCTTAGCCTTCTGCAATAGAGGATACGAAAGAGAGACAACCCTAGATAGATTCTAAAGCTATAGCTTTATAATGGAACAATCAATATCTGTGACTGATTGCGCTCGTGGACCGCCTGGTCGGAATAAACATTATTTACAGTGAGAATTAAACTAACAGAAATGAAATAAGAGCCTGTATAACTGTAGTGAAATACACTAGAACGAAAATACAGAAAGTTCGTTTCCAAGCATCTTCTTAAATGATAAACATTCGTAAATATAAGCAAGTATCAAAACTGGAGTAGGCAGAGATGAATCAAGAGCAACTCTTAATTCACAGCGTTACTCCAGTTACTACAGCGGCCATGAATATTCAAAATTACACCTTTAAATTCTTGTACAAAATATTTCATAGCTTAATGCTTTACTATCACAATCAACAATCCAGTTAATTATAAATATATTACAAATGCAAATCTATTCCTTCTATCTAGTACATATAATTAAAGGAACGTCAAATTGTATTCTATTCATCTTCCATTAAATGTACTCACATGCCATTCATGATAAAAGTGATGGACCCAATAATGATTAAGTATTATCAAACCTGTAAGTTCACACCGGTTCAATCTTAAATTGCAAAGTTTATTTTGTCTTGTTAATCACCAAATCAAGCCATTTATCTGATATTAGGTTGTAAATATTTAGAAGCTTTGTTGCAGATAACAAGTTATATTGTTGAAATTTAATCTGCACAAAACTATTAGTTTCGTCTGATATTGATTAAACTTGAATTTCTATATCAGTTAACTCATATGAGTGATAGAAATTACACTATCGTACAATTAATGATTTAGAATTAAGGTGGTGCTCTATATTCAGATTACAAGTTTAAATAACTGACGTTTAGGTAATGCTGACCGGAGCTGACTAATGAAAAACACAAGTTCGGTTTAAAGTTGAGCAATTTCGATCATCGATAGAAACAATTTGTCAATTTACACAGAAATGAAGAAAGACTTTGGGTCACGGTTATTAGAAATTATAAACATGCAGGTAAGGAAGGACGTGAATGAGGGCGGAGTAAATACCAAAAAGCGCAGAGTCAACGTTTGGAATGCGGTCGAATTATAGTGCACAGTAATCCCTCGCCATATCGCGATTCATCTATCGCGCACTCAGTATATCGCTGTTTTTCTGGCTAATATACTCTTTACTCTTTTTCTCTTTTACTTGTTTCAGTCATTTGACTGCGGCCATGCTGGAGCACCGCCTTTAGTCGAGCAAATCGACCCTGGGACTTATTCTTTGTAAGCCCAGTACTTATACTATCGGTCTCTTTTTGCCGAACCGCTAAGTGACGGGGACATAAGCACACCAGCACCGGTTGTCAAGCAATGCTAGGGGGACAAACACAGACACACAAACACACACACACATACATATATATATATATATACATATATACGACAGGCTTCTTTCAGTTTCCGTCTACCAAACCCACTCACAAAGCATTGGTCGGCCCGGGGCTATAGCAGAAGACACTTGCCCAAGATGCCACGCAGTGGGACTGAACCCGGAACCATGTGGTTGGTTAGCAAGCTACTTACCACACAGCCACTCCTGCGCCTATATGTAAATTTATACCGCACAGTCCACAGTATATACGGGTTTCTGCGACCAATAGGTATTTATATTTTTTTAGATTTTAATTATTTCCGTGGGAGGTTTGGAACGTAACACCCGAGATAGTCGAGACGTTACTGTAATGTGAAAGTTACAAGACTGAATATTTATCGAATTATACCCGCTTCCAGAAGTTGCTGCCAATTGTTTCCGTGATTGTAAACGTTCTCCAACTCAGTAATATTTCAAATATTCACTACATAGCTAAGTAGATATTGCACGCCATGTATATATATATACGTGACTGTGTGGTAAGAAGCTTGCCTCCCAACTACATGGTTCGTGGTACAGTCTCACTGCGTGGCACTTTGGACAAGTGCCTTCCACTGTAGCTTCGGGCCGACCAAAGTCTTGTGAGTGGATTTGGTAGACAGAGACTGAAAGAAGCCCATCGTAAATATATATGTATATATTTGTGTGTCTGTGTGTGTGTTTGTCCCTTCACCATCGCTTGACAACAGATGTAGGTGTGTTTATGTCTCCATAATTAGCGGTTCAGCCAAAGAGAGCGATAGAATAAGTGCCAGGCTTACAAAGAATAAATTCTGGGGTCGATTTGCTCGACTAAAGGCGTTGCTCCAGCACGGCCGCTGTCAAATGACTGAAGCAAGTAAAAGGCTAACAGAATAAAAGAATTTATATATATATATATCTATATATACAGATTAGCGGTACAACAAGGCACCAATATTTACTGGAAATAGCAGTCGATACAAATACGATGCTATTGTAAAGATTCACTGCGTATGTATTGGCAAAGACGTGTGAGTGCAACAAACATGAAAAATTTGTCTTACCTCCAGTAAGAACATTAGATAAATGGACACCCAGAATCGGATAATGCAGTACCTAGGTTTCAGACTCTCCAAATACGTTTGTCAACGTAAATTTGATTAGTCTTCATCAGCTGTATTTACCTAGACAGTATTTCGAATGTTATCACATCAATGCTAGTATACTCGCCTGAACGATTATCCATTAACAGAACGAGAACAGTAAAAAAGTTTTCAATGAAAAAATATTGCAATACAAATGTATTACTTTCCAGTAAAATAAAGATTGAATGTGCCCTGTATGCATGTATGTATGTATTTATATATGTATGTATGTATGTATGCATGCATGCATGCATGTATGTATGTATGCATGCATGCATGTATGTATGTATGTATGTATGAATGAATGAATGAATGAATGAATGAATGAATGAATGAATGAATGTATGTATTTATGTATGTATGCATGCATGTATGTATCTGTGAATAAATTGTCGTCTAAATTAGGCAAAAATGAAATTAACACTAACCGCTTATTTTAACATATATATTTACCAAATTTGCATAAACATATCTTGAAAAACTAAAGGGTCAAATTATTCAAGAAAATTGCCATTGGCTACAACCACAGCCTCCAGACAACTTCGGAATCTCTTGCAACTTTTCTGGATAGTCTAGTTGTTGAATGTTGCCATAATCCTTGCCTTCAGTTCAGCTTTGGTGTTACAAGAATTTTGTTGGTCTCTCGCTCAACAGCTCCCCGAATATAATAACCACGGGGGTTACAATCTCGGGAGTTAGGTGGCCAGATGTTAGGGGTAATGTGTTCTCATGACTGGGTTCTCCTGCTTGTGTGGCATGGTGCAAAGTCCTGTTGCCAGACATAAGGTCTTCCAGCAGCCACCGTCTTGACCCAGGGCCGCACTATCTCCTCCGGGCACTTTATGTAGGCCTCCGTGTTGAGTCTAAGGCCCTGTGGAAAGATGAATGGAGGCATAACAGCGCCATCACTAGTGATCACTCCAAACACAATTACGTTGACTAGATGTTTGATTTTTATCACTCTGAGTACGTCTTCAGATTGTACAATCCTCAGAGTGACACTCAAACACTCTGAAATGTTCGTATTTGGAGCTTCTGGCGTGAATGCCAAGCGATACAGCCAGCTTGTAGTTTCCATTTATCTGGCAGAGTAGATTGCATCATGGTACTGTTTTTCTTAGAAAATCGAAAACAAAAAACGTGCATGCGCGAAAGTATCTACTACAGGAAAATTTAGCTTTATAATAAAACCATATATAAATGGCCTTGCCAAGTCTTGTTAAATCGTTTACCTTTTCATTTCTGCTTTAATCTATATTTAAGAGACAAGAAATAAAATTGACTCGATTCTCTCTTCAGAGAACAGCGGAGAAAAATTCCATCCTTCTCAACACTTTATCAAAATGAAAACTATTTGGCATTTCACCGAAAGGGACACTTGAAAAATTCAGATCATAAAAGGAATAAGCCTCACCAAAAGTCTGGTATTGTGCATTAAGATGTTTTTAGCAGACTCCCACCCTTGGAGGGAACCTCCATGCAGAATATTTCAGAATTTTCATTTCACTGTTCGTCTTTTATTGAGGTCTAATGCCTTTTTTTTATAAACCAAAAAAGACAGAAATGATACCGGAAACATTGTGTTTTAATGTACTTTTGAAATTGCCATAACCTGTCTTTTTTCATATTTCGTTGGTGGCTGTGCATCTAAAACTATTTTCCGATATGTGCTGCCTTTTCAAAACAGTACGATTCAATTTGAATGAAATATATCTATTATTTCTTACGTGTAGATTGATTATATTGAAGTTATCTTGCTGACGCTCGTTGTATACTCAATATTCGCAGCTTTTTCTTTCTTTTCATCTATTTCCTTTTTCTTTTATTTTCCTCTATTTACTTTTAAGTTCCTAGTAAACCAAATTGGTAACAAAAGGTCGTCTCTCGGTTTAATCATTGCATTTATATTATTCCTTGCACATGTTATGTTCATTCAGAGTCCATAAATGAGTACGAGATTGTTTAGTCACGCTAACCGCCCACGACTCATTACATGGACAGAAATGAAAGATAAACCGATTGAGATACAATGTACTGCAGCTGTTTCTTAAAGGTCTCGTTAATTTGTAACCAAAATTTAATTTAAATTCATGATAATTTCACGTTCATTGGTATTTGTGATTTTAGCCTTTACATTGAATATTTTTCTTCATTTAATTTCTAAGCTACAGTTTTATTCTCTCCAGATGGTAATTTTTCCTAACATAATTTGTTAGAGAACCCATACATTAAATATCTGAAGGATTCCATTTTACATCAAGTCATCGAATTTGTTATGAGAAATTACTTTATTAATAATACGAAATCTAAAGACAGAGTGTCTCCTTGAACGATTCTTCTGCTCATGGTTTCAAAGGAAGTTGCTTAAATGTTTGCTAATACCATGCTTGTTTAACGCGTTATCTATAATAATAGATAATGTGGTCGCAGATCCACAAAAGAATTTGTCAGCATGACAGTTTCTTTTGTGTCTATTGGTGCGTAATAGCGTCATATTAATGCTGTTTGATATTCGGTCGACATAAAGATTAGACTTTCTTTGTGCATCTCTTCTGCATGCGTAAGTTATGACTATCCTTCATAAATGTATGCTACAAAATTTCATTCGGTTGAGTATCGACAGTATTTATGATTTCTGAAACTTCTATTCAAACACTATTTCCCACTTCTTTTACCCTCGTGTTTGACAGTGGTCTTTTGTTTATCAACATAATAAATGTAGCAACCACAACTCTATGAACTACGATATGAAGCTGTAAAGACACGCTACACACTACATAGCCCCAGAGAAATAAAAAACAAACAAACAAACAAACAAAATACGCATTTTATAAAATGACATAAAGAACACAGACATATGAACAACATTAGGTCCTCTTTGGGCTTGTCATTTGCCCTTGGTAGTCTGAGAAATCTTAGAGTTGTAGGGTTTCCTCACTGATCCGATGTGACTAATCTATGAGGGCAATGATTTATAATGGTCTCCGCTTATATGCTTTTAAATTTTTAGTTAGCATGCATTCAATTTGTAAACATCCTACGACGTCCTTTTCTTTTTCTTTTCTTTCGCTTTTGTAAAGTGCCTCGTTCATCGCCCTCGGGGAAATATTATATTTATTTCTTTTATGACTACTAGAAGCGTGACAATAGCAGCAACCGAATTACTTTTTTTCTTTTTCATTGCTTTTGATCGTTTATTTGTATGAAATATGTTTATATACAACAGAAGTGATTAAAAGCAAATAAGGAAAAGTGTCGATGGCTGCTTATATCAACAAACCAGTTTAAATTTACATTTTGAGCATACTTGTATAAATATCATAATACTGGCGTTGTGGAAATAAAGTGCAAGTCCGAAAATGAAATGTAAATAGTTGCAAATAGTTAATTGTATTTGCAAAGTAAACAATTTAGCATGGTTATTTATAACTTCTCACGGCAAACGATATTTCCCTAAGGAGCCCAGTAACTATCAAAGTAGTCAGCATACATATGCACAACCAAAAACAGATTCCTTTGGCAGTCACTGGAACTGCAAGGAATAGTAGCCAATATCATCCTCAAATGTATACCATCACTGTAATAAACTGATGTGCACGTGGGAAAATATAATCCTGGATGCACGAGAAAACGGGTTTGAAAGTTTTCTTAATAAAACACGTTGGTCAGGTTTAGCAACATTTTATTAATTTAATTTATTCATTCATTTGCAAGAATTTATTTAGTTTATTCATTTGCAAGAGCAGTATAAAAGAGATGAAAGAGGCAGTGGTACACGAAGTGAGAAAGGAGGAAGAAGAAACATCACAAGGTGACACTGCATTAGCCTCGCTGATTGACAGGTGAGAATGCGTGGGATAAGAGTACGTGCTTTCATTGGTCAGTTACAGTTGAGACTGTGTCACGTGACAACTTGCTTGTGCTGCCTGCTGGAGCCTCGCAGCAGGTATTTAAAAGGAATTTGACAAGACAGTCAGTCGCACGCTGACAATCGTTGACGCTACGTCGAAGAGGCCAGGGAACAGAAGAAAGGAGAAAGAAGACATGCACCTAACACCAGAGTTGAAGACACCTCTGAAAGCGGGGTGGGCCGCCACGTCAAAACGGTAGAAGAGTAGGGGCCGAAACCGGACGTGGTTTCTCCTGATGATGTATTGAGCTAACTGGATCATATAAAGGAGCTGTTGTGGTAGCAGACCACGAAACACGGTTGAAATTCCTAAGTCTTTGAATGGCAGCGATTAAACAACGTGGACTCTGAATGATTGTTCGATTTCTTGATCCTCAAGCAAATTCAATTGAATTATACCGGGTGAGGTATAATTGCACATAGGATCAGCAGTTGACCTGGCTTCATAAGACAAAGTCCGATAAACACGTCCCAGTATTCAAGACTACCACAAACGACGGAAGATCTAGGATGGATACCACTAGTGCCTCTTCATACGTCAGCTCAGTGACCACTACTGACACCCTATATGTCAGAACTGTATTCTTGCTGAATGTCAGGGGCCTTCTAGCGTCCCACCAACGCAAAACTCCATGCCAGAGAGACTTAGTTACGTGTAATCAAGCAATATGCATGGCACTAACAGAAACACATCCGAATGCTGACATATTAGATGCTGAGATACACATACCAAAATATCTTGTATTTCAAAGAGAGAGAGAGAGAGAGAGGGGGGAGAGAGAGAGAAGAAAGAACACATGGTAGGGTAGAAATGTACACTCGAGACGAGGTCGAGCCTTTAGTCCTGCCGTGACACCCAAACTCAGTTTGTGACACACTTGAAGTACACATTAAGAGACTAAAATATTAATATGTAGTGCATATCACCCAGTAGATACTCCAAACCAAGGAGAGTCATTCCAAGAGAGCCTCAAAAAGATAGAAATATTAATCAACCTAGATGATAGCCTTTACATACTTCTTGTAGGAGACTTCAACCTTCCTAAAGTCTAATGGCATTTGGGTCGCATTCTTTCAGATATTTCAATGCATGAACAGAGGCAAGCCGAATCTCTGGTCAAGTTCACAAACATCCTCTCTAGAGAAAATATACTGCTCAACCCACCAAGGGGTAAAAAATATCCTGGACTTTTGCTTCACAGATAACGCAGTGCTCATCCATAATGTCAAGGTGACACCCACGATTTTCTCGGACCACAACTAACAATGTATGGTCCGCAGAGTACTGCAGACATGCAGACTACTAGAAGCACCCAACTCCTCTCCAGTCTGAACTTTCATAAAGCTGAGTAGAAGGGCACTGAGGAAGAGGTCACGGAATAAAACAGGTCTACTAGCCTCCCTACGCAAGATATTGATATAAAGCTACAAAACTTTGAGAATCATGCATGACATATGCGGTACGTTTGCTCCAGAGAGAATGTGAAACCAACAGGAAAAACCTTTTCCCAGGGATAGGAGGATTCTAATGAAGCGACAAACAAAGATCTCAAACCGTGTAAGCGGTCTACTGAAGGATAACGGAAAATCCTGAAACAAATACTACTTGAGATTGAAAGTAAACTAAAACGCCCCTATAAAAAGAAGGCAAAGAAAGAAGCCACAGCTGTAGAAAATGTAAAGACAAACCCCAAAGTTTTTATAGATTTGCAAAAGAGCCTGTTTCATTACGGTAAAAATAGTGTCCACTGTTCGAAGAATATGACTCACAGACTACAGACCTCCACAGGATATGTGAAATACTGAATGTGCAATACAAAAGTGTTTTCACAACTCTGTTGGGTCATTTGCAAATAACTTCCCCGTACATACGGACAAAACGATAAAAGCTAATAAACCGGATATTATTATAAAAGATCAGACAAGAAAGATGTGTTTATTATTTGACATGGGTATTCTTTGCGATCACAATATTGCGGCGAAAGAACATGATCAGTAAATATAAAGGCGGCTACAGTACCAGTGATTGTAGGATCTCTAGGAATGATAAAAAAAAGGTACTGAAACCTATTTCAAAATGATACCAGGCTTACCATCCCTACAGGAAGTGCAAAATATCGTGTTAACTGGAACGGATCATGTACTGAGAAGAGCATTATCGCTGTGAAAACAACATCCATTCATGAATTTATTTATTTATTAAGTTTTTTAAATACATATCTTACCTGTGAATTTGCGTGTGTAATCTGGGAATGCATACAATGAGCTTCTCTGGCCTAGGTGTACGGAAAACACTCGGCAAGAAATGGAAGAAAATTTGAAGAAAGAAGGAAAATAACAATAATAATAATAATAATGATAATAATAATAATAATAATAATATAATAATAATAATAATAATAATAATAATAATAATGGTTTTAAATTTTGGCACATGGCCCTCAAGTTCGGGGTAAGGTGTGTAACTCGATAACATCCTCCCCAGTAATCAATTGGTGCTTATCTTATCGACCCCAAAAAGGCAGCACATACCCATACAGAGATATGTAGTGTAAAATATACACTATATTTTATTAGTCTTGCATGTAGTATAACGAAAGAAAAGAATATCGAGAACACAGTTTAAGTATTTTATATTTATTGGGATGTATATATATATTTTAACCATTTTAACGTTACCTTAAATTGATTAATATCTTTTATCGTTTACAGATTTCCGTCATTGAGTGCAGCCATGTCGTGACATCACCTTGAACGTTCTTAATCGGACGAATCGACGCTGGCACTATTGTAAGAGATGGAATATATGAAACACATTTGATACCGAGATGAAAAATTTATCATTGAGAACTGACCAGCTATGAGCACCTAATCAGAACAACTGACCTATATCAACAAAAACAAAACAAACATCTCAAGCGATATATATATAATGCGGTATTTTCGAAAATTTTCAGATACGCCGGAGTATTTTGTCACTGAACAGGTCGCAGCTTCGAGCGACGGAAAGTTTGACTTCGCACTTCAAATAAATGTTTAAGTGAAATTTACGATTCTTGTGTGTTCCTTAAAGGCTAACCTGTTTCTTCCACACTACATTCGCTTTCAATTCAGCACAAAATCTCAGGTCAAAACAAACTAGTTATGCAAGTACATCTCCGAAAACCTGAATGATATCTTACAGAAAAAAGTGCATGTTTAATATCTCTCCAAGTGCAGAAGCAGTAGTTTTGATACAGTACTGTATTTTCGAACTAAGAAGACGAGGGATCGATTTCATTCAACAGCACGGTATTAATACATAATATATTCATAATTTTCAAATTAAATACATATTATGATAATTAAGTACTACAATAAATCACCAAGGTACATAAGAAGCAGCATATCACCGTATATATCAGTGTGTGTGCGCGCATGTGTGTGTATTATATGTATATTTAGAAGATGGTTTAGGCAAATAATGATC
>NC_042998.1:77917666-77957666 GCF_006345805.1 Octopus sinensis | reverse complement strand
TTATTTATTTATTTATCTATCTATCTATCTATCTATCTATCTATCTATCTATCTATCTATCTATCTATCTATCTATCTATCTATCGATCGATCTACAGACACACATGCAGACGTTTGTAGAAAAGTGTTTTATGTATAAAGCAAAAAGTTATCTAAGAAGACATAGCTTAGTCAGGCTGAATGCATGTTTTAGAACATCGAAGGTTATATTAAATGCAAGAAAGCATGAATTGTTGATTTAATGAAGTTACCTTTTCCTCTTTCGAGAAGGTAGGACAGTTGTCTGGCGGAAAATGTGAGAAACTGTAAATGAATAGAGAAGGATAATTACAAAAATCATGGCCAATTGACATATCATGAATGGAAATCACCTTCACAGGTGTCTACAGCTCTCCTCTTTTCTTTAATGGAAATTTAATTATATACCAGGTATTAATTGTTACGATTTACATTTAGGTAGTATCAGTTTTGTCTCAGTCTCTACTGTTAGTGATAACATTTGTAAAATGTTACTGCCTGCTAGTAATATGCACTGTTCATAGTTTTTGTTTGAGCTAAATTGTTGATTCCATAACGCCACTGTAATTATTGTAAGAGCTCTGGCCTAAAATTACTCGCCTCTTTATTTCTTTTTCTTCATATTTTTGGTGGGCTCTTTTTGATATTCTTGGGCAAAATTAGTTTTCGACATGTTCTCTTCGTATCTCCGACACTGGGAATATTTTTAGTGTCGCCTCGTCATATATCGCCGTTTTTGTTTCATTAGGTCTTTAGCCCTTACTCTCAACAAACCCTGATATCTCTTGACTTATGTTATTAGGATGTATAACCTCAACTGCGTATCTTAGATTATGAGTGTGTATGTGTGTGTATGTGTGTGCATGTGTGTGTGCGTGTGTGTGTTGTGTATCAGTGAGACCCGTGAATATTGGGTTAATTCTGAAAACTCAAACCAAAAAACCTAAGAGTATAGTCTACGTTGTACCTGTACGGAAAGATAGTCGAACATCTGTTGCTCATTGAAAACTGAAAGAAATTGGAATACGATGCACTCTATATATACATTTTATAGACTTTATGTACAATTGAATAGACTTAATACACAGAACTCATAAAATAAAATATTCATTCTTATTTTCCCATTTTCCCCAGAAACAAACAACATAAATATTATCCCGTACATATGCTACAACCTTTAGTTCAAGTGCATATATCTGCCGCGTAAATAAGTGTCAATATTTCGCAGAATTGCACTTATGCGCATGCTTTGATAGGTGATATAAAAAAAACTTAGTTCAATTTTAAAAATTACACTTGTCACTATCCGATCTTCACCTCCACTAGAGCCAACTTCATCTCTACCCTCCTCCCATCTCCAGCAGCAACAGCATCTCTCTCTTCCTCCTCTCTCTCTCTTTCACTCTTTCTTCCTTGTCCCTCTCTTGTTCTTCTTCTCTTTTTCTCTCTCTCTCCGCCTTTCTTTAACTTCACTATCAGAACATCACCCCTTTGCTAAAATTATATTTTTAACTCTTTTCCTCTACCCTCACCAAACATTTTTGATCACGTAATAAATATTACGTTCCCCTAACATCATGGACGCTTTTTTATCCCTTTTTTCTTTCACGTTCTTTCTGTTTCACTCTTCGCCTTATCCTCTTTTTATCTCTCCTTTTTCTTTCTCCTTTCTTTCCCTTCACCTAATCACGTGAAAGCGGTACATTTGCATTCCCTCAATCTCACGTCATGGACGCTTCTCTCTCCCTCTTTTTCTTTCTCCCTTTTTTCTCTCTCCCTCTTTTCTTTCTCCCTCTTTTTCTCTAATTGCGCGAAAGAGTTACTGACGGGCAATGACAAGCAAAATTATCATAAGATCTGTCTATCTGTCTATCTATCAATCTGTCTATCTATCTATCTATCTATCTATCTATCTATCTATCTATCTATCTATCTATCTATCTATCTATCTATCTATCTATATGTCTGTCTGTCTGTCTGGCTGGCTGTCTGTCTGTCTATGTGTATGTATATATGCATGTGTGTATGAATGTACGTTTCTATGTATGTATGTATGCATGTATGTATGTATGTGTGTATGTATGTAGGTATAATCATCTAGTATAGCATTCTAAGATTTTTCCAGCCATGATGCCAAAGTTTAGGGGACTATTTCCTCTTCATGTTGTATTCTCTAGGAGACAGAAATTTTTTGGCGTAATGAGATGATATTCGTAGAGATCTTTATAAAAACAAACACAAAAGCAAGCACTAATTTATTATAAACACTAAATGGGTATCAAATACAAAATGACTAAGCCAATTACAAGCTGTTTCAACGAACGAGTTGTTCATTGAATTTGAATTTGTATTATTTTATTTATTTATTTATTTATTTATTTTTTTGTAATTGTCATTTGGTATAGATTTGTTCAGTCGGAGTTAACAATGGTTTTCTTTGATTTATTTGGTGTTTTCTTTTCATACGGATAATTTTTCTCTTAACTTTATTATTTTCCTGTGTAGGCGCAGGAGTGGCTGTGCGGTAAGTAGCTTGCTAACCAACCACATGGTTCCGGGTTCAGTCCCACTGCGTGGCATCTTGGGCGAGTGTCTTCTGCTATAGCCCCGGGCCGACCAATGCCTTGTGAGTGGATTTGGTAGACGGAAACTGAAAGAAGCCTGTCGTATATATATATATATATATATATATGTGTGTGTGTGTGTGTGTGTGTGTGTGTGTGTGTGAGTGTGTGTGTGTGTTTGTGTCTCTTGTTTGTCCCCCTAGCATTGCTTGACAACCGATGCTGGTGTGTTTATGTCCCCGTCACTTAGCGATTCGGCAAAAGAGACCGATAGAATAAGTACTGGACTTACAAAGAATAAGTCCCGGGGTCGATTTTCTCGACTAAAGGCGGTGCTCCAGCATGGCCGCAGTCAAATGACTGAAACAAGTAAAAGAGAAAAGAGAAAGAGAAAGAGATATATGTGTATATGTACGTCGCTTTATAATTATTGATTTTCGTGAAATGGAAATAAATGTCAGATTTGAAATAATCCTTCAAAGCTACGATCGGAGTTTCTCTAAACGTGTGTGCATGCATATGTGTGTATGTTTCTCTCTCTCTCTCATTCTCTTTCTAAGAGAGATCTTAGAAAACGTGAAATTAGTAATTAGAAAATATACAATTGAAACATGAAAATAATAATAAAACGGAAATTTGGCACTGAGGTTAAATGTTGACAACTGTAAACTTAAAGATTAGAAGAGTGTGAATAAATGTTTGCGAATGTGTGTATGTGCATGTGGTTGTGCGCGAGTCGATTGGTATTGCTAGCTTTAGAATTTTAGATTATAGTTAAAATTTTCATAGATGTGTACTGCTGCGTCTGTTGTGTTGTAAATAAATAATCAGGTTCGTGTGAAATGTGTGCTACTGTAGTTGCACTTGTTATTAAGGTTTGAAACATTCTAAATTAACGAGATTTACTGCATTTCCCCTCTCTTCGTTTGCCATTTCTACAGTTGTAGGTGAACATGGATTTCTACGCCTTCTTGCGGGACACAAACCTTAACATATCCGTTTGACATTGTATGCATAACTTAAGGTTTGAATATTCACAAGTTTTCTTGGGAATCATAAAACTCTGTTGCATTTCCTAATTGCCTTCTGTCATCAAATTTATACATCACCCTACTAGTCATCTGCTCTTCAGAGCTCACCTTCACGAAACAGAGCCTATTTTACCATGAAATACAGGAGCTAATTCACTAGTCGTCATCGAATACATGTACACTAATGTGTCAGTGTGAAATAGATCTATGGACCGGAACTCAAACTTTTATATCCATCGTTTGTTATTTACCTCATAACCTGGGCACCAGACAAGTAATAATTCTCAGTATTAGGGGACTATTAGAAGGAGTTGTGACCTTATGGTAACTCCATACTTCTTTAAACTCCTGAAACGCTGGATTAGCGCTGTTTTATTAAATTAAATATGTCCTTAATATTTCTCTCTGCTTGTGTATGACGATTGACTCATCTTGTCAGATGATAACCGTCTCAAATACAAATGATGATGTGATATCGGTCCGTCACTGGATTTAAGGGACAAAACTTGTACAACGTTTTTGCCACTCTCTCGGTTGCTATAGTACGTTCCAGGGTTAAGCATTGCATGATGGCTGGTAACATTTTGACTGCAAGTTTTGTCAGAGCATCTTTCTCCTAGAGGAGCTGCCTTCTGTTTTTTCAAAACTAATGGGAGTCCTCTTTATCACTAGGGAATATATTTAAACCATAGTTGGGACACTTACGGATACTACATTTCCGTGTTAGAACGGGCCTGGGTGTAATGGTAAATAAGGGGTGACTGCTCGTTCCCCTACACTCCAGAACTTTCAAACTGGATTGTTACCCCTGGATATAGTTTAATGCCATATCTAGGAATTATGGAGTTATATAGCAAAGTATATAGTTACCAAGGATAGGCCAATCTTGAATTTCACTGTTTTGGTAGGTATGGCTCCATTCTCTCTTGAATATCGAGGCCCTCAACAATTTTATGTCCTTAAATGTTTACATTTCCCAAAGTAGAATTTGGGGAACTTTTGCATCCCTTATTTAATTTCTTACATATAAATTACTTGTAGTAATCAATTGCTGTATAGTCTTCCCTTCTTCGCGTACTTCATGAGTACTCCGTCATATTTCTTTGCGTTCCGCGATTTGGTTACTACACCTAGTGACCAAGAAATGTATATCTTCTATGCAGAGCGCGTAGCAATAGGGTACATAAGAGGAAAATATATATAGTTCAATCCACATTTCATGTTCAACTAAGCTACGGATACACCTGGTCGTTACTCCAGGTTCTAGCTAAATTCTTTTTACTTACACATAGATACCACGAGATATTTAACAAAAACACAGTAAAAGTATCATACGCAATAACACCGAAATTGGTGGCAAATTTAGCTTCTATGAATAACAGGAAGCTATATACTTAGACAAATAGATACCCACAAAAAGAACATACAAAGCTCCTTTGCGGTAGTTCAGTGGACCACCCATATTACGATTGCTCGTAATATGGGTGACTCCCTTAAGCTATGTAAGTGGAGAACTCCTTCTAATTACACGCTTGATAATCAGCGCTTTAGTAAGAGCATAAATTTTAAGGGTAGTTTCCACAAATACAGATAATTTCTTTCATAAAGGTGCCACATCATTTTGATTTATACGGATATATATATATATATATATATATATATATATTATATATATATATATATATATATATATATATATATATATATGTATGTATGTATGTATATATGTATGTATGTATGTATGTATGTATGTGAATACGTGAGTGTATCTTTCTATATCTCTCAATATACATAGATATATATGCATGCATCTATATATGTATGTGTGCATATATGCATAACTACACCAAAGCACATCTGCTGTTATATATTTATACACTTTTAAATATCTTCTTATACTGTCTAGTTCTCCATTTAACCTTTTAATTACATTACTCTTAAAATATGAAGAAACCATTAGTGAGTTAACCTTAGTGTTTTCAAATTGAAGAAAATAAAGAAATGCAAATAAACACAGATAGTCGAATCTTCATGTTTAACGTATTAGTTTAATAGTAATAATAATGATAATAATATTGATGGTGATAATGGCAATGATGGTCGTGATAAGAATGATAAAATTTGAAACAAACAATGTGAAAACAAAATAGCATAGTGAACACAACATCCGGATAAATACGCAGCTTTTAACCCCACCAACCCATGTCCAATATTGATAGAAATAATCGAGTCATCAGAATTAACAGGCAATAATAAATTCCACGAACAAAATATATCCATTTTCTAGTATCCCCAAGCCGGATATTCAAGTAGTAATGAAGAGCCTTTTACATAATTCAACGAGTAGGCTTTCCGAGAATATTTACAAGGCATAAAATTAAAAACAAATTTTTAAACATTTTAAATAATAATTCTAATAATAACGACAGCAATAATAAGAACTTAATGAAAATGATTTTGTAAATTCCATTATCATTTTAAACCCGAGCTTAATCCATTTATTAAACATAATTCTGAATGTTGAATTATAAATATCAGTTAAAACCACAGAAGCACAAATCTATATACAATATCATATTAAAGTGAAAACATCCTCCGATGTTTAGGGAAATGTATTTTACCCCTGATTCTTACATCTCTTATTGGTATGACTCTCTCCGATGAACATTCCTCAAGACAAAAAAACAAACAAACAAACAAGCAAAACAACAACAAAATTTGAATATATCCCTACCAATTCAGAAGGGATGGGTATGTTATATTATATTGTCCTGTATCGTCTGAAACGAGAAATGTAACAATAAATCTATGAAAAACACAAATAATGATGGATCACGGTTACTCGCAATGGATCGTACTGAAGATAAATGACAACGAAAGGAACAACCTACGATGAGTTGTTTCTCTGCATCACTTTCCGCAAATAACTCATCCACTTATTAAAATAGCAAAACGTGGATAACTTAGATGACAAGATTCGTTCCTGTTTACAACGGTGTGTGCAAATTATGTAAAGAAATAGAATGCAATAAAATGGCTCAATTTCTCATATAGGATTTTCGAGTTTTGTTAAATATGATTCAGTTGTCGAAATACTTTGTGAATCGATCAACCGGTCTGTAAATGGAACGTGTGCAGGCAGGAGGCGTTGTTCATTAAGTGAACAATAACTGTATTACTATAATTAAAACTAGGCAGGTATTACAGCGCAGTATTTCTGTATATTTTTTGTTTTGGTTGCAAATTTATGACCTACGAGTGGTTATCAAATTTCCAAGTATATATAACATAATTGCTGTTAAAGACCCCGCGGAAAAAGGTGTTAAGCTGTGACATGTAATAGTGAAGCTTTGTTGTAAGTTCCTATGCTATTTGATGTCGGCTATCACCTCTTTATTCCATCTCCCAGGGTAATCCAAACAAATGTGTACACACAGGAAAAATCTTTCATAACATCTTTAATAACAATAATAACATGCAGATGGAAATTCATAGGCTATATTAATGCATAAACAATATGTTTCTACACCCCTACAAGATTATTAGGTAACAATTCTCCATATACATATGATATTACTTAAGATTACTCTTAATAATTATGAATTAGAATCTTTTCCTTGGCTGCATTTGCAGTGCGCGTGCTTCTTCAGGCAGTACCATACACACACTAACACACACACGCACGCACACACACACACAAACACACACACACACGCACACACACATACACACACACACACACACACAACACACATACACACAGAGGAACACACACACATACGCTTACAACATATTCGCTGTTACGACGATAAATGCTATGAAATTAAATCTAGCCTCGGAAAGCAATAATCACCATTGGCTAACAGAGGCCATAAATTGTTTACACAAATTAAAAACGTAACTCAGCATAAAATGTTGCTGGATGTCTAGACGCAAATGAAAATCCATTGCTAAATGAAGCAGACAGAAGGTTCTGATGTTGAAAATATTAATTTTTATTGATAATGTGAGTTATTAAATGAGTCAATTATTACCGGGTAAGTACATTTGATTGCAGATATAAGGTATAAAGTGTTAGTATATTTAGTTCAAGTAATACACATAATAGATTTAACAATGAACATAATGGAAAGGGAATGGCTTGAGCATTCCAGAATAATAATTTACCATATGACTTTTGCTAACTCGTTCGATTTGTTGATTGTATCTGCATGTAAGAATTTTAAAACAACAGCGGATGTCCCTTTTAACGTATTCTGAAAGCTGTATTTGCGTTATTCAGTCTTATGTTGCCATAAGGTTTGATTCTGGCAAAATCAAAACTATTCAAAACTATTTTAAGAGCATGTCTTCGTTTCAAACCGAATTTGTTATGCAAGGAAGTTACATAGGTGTTTAAATTGCACGGAAATATCTTATATATGATAATAAAAAGAAACTCCATTCAAAATCTAATGTGCACAATGCACATATTCATTTAGAGTTACGATCAAAGACAAATGCTTGCTTATTGGTAAAAAACGTTTGTTATCAAAAGAACAGTTCAGGACACAACATTACGAGCCCCGACGTTGCAAGTTTAAAACAGTTACGTTAATGCTTGTAACTTGTGTGCCGGTGAGAAACTTAATTTACTTTCTCTGCAAGCCAATATTTAGAAGAGCAGTAAAGAAATATTTTCTTGTTTGCATATAAGAAAATTAGAATTACAGACTTCAAAAAAACCTCCCTGTCCCGGGCACATTCCCATTATATTAAGATTAAGTGCCTGAAGCTCGGTTCTATAATGTTAGCCATGTAATGTTAATTACGCAACACAAAATTTGAAATTGCTACCTCTATGACTCACTTGAATCTTATTTGCTATTTCCTAAGCGGAACTCCGTGGTGGTCGGTCTAAGATTTACGTGCTTTGTTGTTTTACAGGGTGGGATAAAAATGATGAAGAGAAACGCCTTATTGCACAAGCTACTTAAAAACTAAACATTAATAAATAAATGATGATATACTTCATATCATTTAAATTACACATTGTTCATTCAATGAACACGAAATCTCCTATGAGATAATATCAACGAAGTGTTTACGAACTTAGTCTTCAAACGATTGCGCTCGTAGTGTTCTGTTTGACAATAAAAAGAAATTACATCCACTTGTAACATAATGTAGCTCCGCCCGTGAAAATCTCAAGGAACCTATTACTAATAAAGCAATCAATCGCAAGAATAGATATTGAGATATATTTTTTGCTGCAATAACGAAAATCCTACTCCAGTCCTGTTACTTGATTATAAATAAGTAACCCCTGATCGTAAGTACGCCACTCGCATTAACTTTGAGGTAATTTATCGTAATTCATTCTGTAATGCTCAAGCCATTTCCTTTCTATCATGCTCATTGTGAATTTATTAAGTGTATTATTTGAACTAAATATACTAACGCTTTGTACTTTATATCTGCAATCAAATGTACTTACCCGGTAATATTTGACTCATTAAATAACTCTCGTTATCAATAAAAATTAATATTTACAACATCAGTACCTGACTTTAAATGTCTGCTTCGTTTAACAATGGATTCTCATTTACGTCTAGACATCCAGCAAAAATTTATTTTGGGTTACATCTTTAATTTATGGTCTATGTTAGCCAATGGTGATTGTTGCTTTCCGAGGCTAAATTTAATTTCATATCATTTATCGTCATCACTTATCAACTAAACAGGAAGTACGAATATAGAAAATTTGAATAGTGACATCGGATGACATTAGGCGAATGAATATAATGATCATATTTACGTACGCTGCGTAATTTTTCTCCACTTTCTTAGTAATAGTATATAGACTTACATGCTCGCTCATATGCACATGTACATTCTTACACAAATATATACATACATAAGTATATATGAACATGTCTAGATATGCAAGTATATGCATGGAAAGACATAATACTAAACGTGCAAATCTGCATTTATATATACATTCATTCATTCATTAATTCACTCATTCATTCATTCATACATACATATATAGATACATACATGCATACATACATAATACATAAATAGAACTGACCACTATCCCCGTACTACGACTATGGTAAATAGCAGACGCAACCGCAACGATTATTGTAGTAGTAGTAGTAGTAGTAGTAGTAGTAGTCAGGATTATATGTCGGTGAAATGTGCCCTTACTGAAACTTTCCGATAAAAAATAACTTTGGCTTTGAAGGACTCTCTCGAGGAGAGAGTATTCTCTACCAAAATAAATAAAAAAAAAACCCACCAGATACGGTATTAAAAGCTAATAACGAAATTGATGATGAGCATTTACACAGTGTGATGAACCCACATACTGGTAGATTAACGCCTGTCTATATGCGCTGGCTACTACTGTAAAACAGTACATGAATGATATTCAAAAAGTAAACAACACTGAAATAACAAAGAAAGTACCACGATGGGTTTTGAAGACAGAGACAAAGATAGCTGGTTTATGGAAGACCATCAGTCATGTTATGATGCTTATGGTATGCAAAGAAGCAAATCGCTATACGTTCCAGCAATAGAAATTAAAGATGCTGAAATTTCAGTGAAGGAACTTTGGCTCTAGGTTAGAAACCTGTTCTTTCTCCATTGGCAAGAAATATTTAAACAAACTGAATAATGACATACATACATACATACATACATACATACATACATACATACATACATACATACATACAAACAAAAATATCCCGTTGTTGATGTTGAAATTCCAATGAAGGAGCCTTGGATCTATGTAGGAAACCGGCACTTTCTCTATTGGCTTGAAATCTTGAAATAAAACTGAATAATGATATACATATTTTCTCTGCGGTGGTCATGCATTTGCATACCTTGAAGAATTATAGTCGGATGAATCGATCCATTATCTATTTTTTAAATTCTAGTACCTATTCTATCGGCCTTATTTGCTGGATCGCTAAGTTATGGAGACGTGGGCACATTATCACCGGTTCTAAAGCGGTGAATGAGTAGGGTGGACAAGCGCAGACACAAAGGCACACATCGAAAGATATGAAGAGTCTTAAATCTATTCACAAGGCATTATTCAAAATATGTCGTCCGTGAGAGATATTCTTATTGTAAAATTTGCGTTACAGGAGTTTTGTTTTCTGTCATTTATATGTTTTGAGCAACAAAGAAAGAATTCTCTGAAAAACTTTATTTCACACTTAGTATGAATGTAGAATGTCACAATTCACTAATACACTGTAGCTACGTATGCACTATATGGACATTGCGACACACACAGAAAAATATATACACACACACATTCACATATGAAAA
The DNA here is from genome assembly GCF_006345805.1 of Octopus sinensis. Classification (NCBI taxonomy): domain Eukaryota; kingdom Metazoa; phylum Mollusca; class Cephalopoda; order Octopoda; family Octopodidae; genus Octopus; species Octopus sinensis. The sequence goes on along the minus strand of NC_042998.1, from coordinate 77,946,718 downwards.
ATTATATTTGAATTTATTTTCACTTATGTAGATAAAAATATTGCTTTATATCACTGGCTTGAATTGCAAATGCCTCAATGAAACAGTTGTAATGGTGAATAAATGATGCCAAAATGTATTTGTTTCAATCTCCTGTTTTGATATATTTATTACGGATGTGTGTGTCTACAAACAAATTGGTCTCGGCGCAGAGCCTACTCGTTACACATGCGGAAACACGTTTCTAAACATATGTAGATAAGTGTAACGAATAATACTTGGCTCTGTAAAAGTTTAGGATGTAAAACATCTAAAACTCTCCAACAAGAGAGTATAAACAGAATAACATGAGGAATAATTTTAAAACATGCATTATGCCTACATAAACACACGTGCGCATACAGACATGCACGCACGCATTTAATGCACGTTAGCGATATGTTTTAAGCAAAGCGTTCAGAGAAAGCAAAGAGCTATGAGGGGAAAACAAAAAGGATACGTTGTGAAAAAGATTGTGTACTGACATTGAAAAAGATAAATAAATAAAACGGCATCTAGGACAGAAAGGAAATGTAGTAAAACACTCAAATGCCTTTATAGAAAATATTTTATTAAAACAATATCAACAAACAAATAAAAGAATATAATTTATATAAATGCATACTGTATAAACGCATATGCAACAAATATCGATTATATAAGTGTTAACTACTACAGAAAGAAAGGTTTATCGTTATACAGTGACAACTTGCCGTGTAATTAAACATGAAAAAATATTGCATGTCACTTTCAGGATATGCTTGTAAAATTGCGATGATGTTAACATGAGATAGGTAACTAAAATGCAATAAGATTAGAGTTGAATTCGTGGAAGATAATAAATTATATTTAAGTAGTAACAATAAAAAAACATGATTCATTGAATTATGTGACAATCCACCTATTGCAGGTTCTTTATATAAAGGCAATGAAATCAGTTTTTTATGCTATAGATTTGAAACATTCGAGCTAGTTATACTCCAAAAAGTAACCGATATAATGAAGGTGGTGACAGAATTAACAGGTAATATAATTCTAGAAAAGTGACACGGATGTATCCAAAATCCAGTCTTTAGTGATATTCATAATATAAGGATTGGGTGTCTGTATGAGATCAGACTAGCTCATACACACAGATACATATATGTGCATAACAAAATAACCACATACATGTTCATACAAGCACGTAGCAAAGTTTCCAAACGTGTAGTTTCATATTCGTTTTCAATGTTTGTCTTCCATTATATAGCCTCTGGTTGACCAAAGTTTTGGTAGTAGATATGGAAGATGGAAACTGAAAGTCATATATATATATATATATATAATATATATATATATATATATATATATATATATATATGCATAGTATGTGTAGTAGGAGTATGGCTTTGTGTGCGAGGTGGCTGGGGAAGAAACTGGCTTCTGTAAGTTTATATTTACGGTTCTCCTGTGGTAACAGCGTTGTCATTCCTCCTGTCCCTTCGATTGAGCCTTCGATAATTTTTGAAATAAAATATTCCCTACTTGAGAAATAAGAAATAGTTTGTAACATGAATGTAACAGGTTGTAATAAATTGTCTAAATGATGTTTTCCTGAGACAAAAGAAGTAACGCATACACGCATCTAAAAATATATAAATATATATAAATATGTGTGTATCTTTTGCAGATAGGGTTATAATCCACGCTCTGTGCTGTTGAAGCACACCTGCTTAATCCACTACCTCAAAGTTGTATGGAAACGTCATTTTATATGTGTGAGGTATGCATGAGAGTTGAAAAATACTGGAAGCTATTTTTTGCAGAGTACTGTCTGAAGTATTTCTAATAGGAGATATCTTACATGTTTCTTCGACATGTGCAATTTTGTAACTCCTATTAGCAAATGAAACACAACACTTATAATAGTGAATAAATGATGCGAAAATGTATTTGTTTCAAACTCCTGTTTTGATATATTTATTACGGATGTGTGTGTCTACAAACAAATCGGTCTCGGCGCAGCGCCTACTCGTTAGTGTCCTGTATTTAGGATAGCAAGATGGTAATTTCCAGTCCTGAACCAGGCGATATGTTATGTTCTTGAGCAAAAAAACTTAATCTCGTGTTGCTCTGATAGCACTTAGACACCTGGCATGAGGCACGCGTAGGCACCTGTTAAGGTAACGTCGATTTGATGAAGGGAGCGAGCTAATATATTTGATTTCTATAAACAAATGATTTATGCAGGTTGCTCAGCAAGAAATTGCACAACCATCTTACCGCTTGTCTTGGACTACAAAACTACCACCATAGACAAATTGGTAGGCTCGTTAATGTTTCGATAGTATGTATAGAATTCATTCTGGTCGTCTGCTATCTGAGTTCAAATCGCACCGGGTTCAACTTTGTTCATCATAACTTCAGGTTCAATAAGTAAAGTTAATAACTAAATCCCCTATCCCCCCTCTCTCTCCATCTCGCTAACTACTTGTTTGTCTGTCTATCTGTCCGTCTATTTATCTAACTATTTCAGAAAGAGATCAAAAGGGCTTAGACTTGAAGAGGGGTTATTTATGCCACGCACTCTATGTCACGAATTTAATGCAGGATCTATAACTAAAATTCAGTCATGCAACCGGTGAAATACAACATTTAAAGAAAGTTTAGAAATCTTCACAGGAGTAAAAGTTTCCCGGCGCAATATGTGTGCAATATCGAAGACACCCTTTGCTATCGCGGCCTGAGATTTCCTGCCCCATTTGGCAGTGTATTGCATGGCGAAACGAGAGACCCGCTCTGATAACATTATTGTACTAATGGAAAAATGTAAAAGATGGAGAAATAAGCTGTCGTTTTAAGAAACTAGTTCTAAATACTTCGTAATGTTGTCTAATGTGAAAACTACATAATGTATCCTTTTCCTCTGTTAAACTGCGACAGCAAATTGTCATGTAAACTAAAACGTTCACTAAGGCATTTCATCTTGACAATCATATTCGATGCCTTTCCTATTTCTGATCGAAGAAGGAAATTATTTTATTTACGATTGAGTGTAAAGTATAGTACTAATTACTCTCTCAGGCTCCTTGCCAGATGGGTGGCAAAAACAATGATTCAATGTAGGTTACGTTCACTTGGAGAATCAATAAAATGTTGGAGAAGATATCGTGCGAAATTTAGGTACATCTCTTTACGTTCTAAATTGATTTTTTTCCAGGTCAAATAACCAGATGCAAGCTAAATAGTTATGCTATATATATTGACTCTTTTCGAAGCAATTAAACATGTCTGAGGCTATTTATACAGTCGAAGTTTACGAATAAGATTTTCTGCCAAAATAACCTCCACTTCATATACACGTATCGTATACACTCCGTATAATGTTTACTTGGCATTGTAAAAAGGTCTAACACAAGACGCATAAAACAATGACCATTGGCATAAACAGTGTTTGGAAAAGAAATTTAATAAAATGCAACTTCCACATTGGTGAATCTTTTGAAAACTTGACCGAAGTGAACTAAATGGAAAATGAAAAACAAAAATAATTCTTTACTCTTTTCAAAGGAAATCAATATTGCTGTCTTCAGTGAAAAGCTGAAGTAAAAATGTATGCATTATTCTATGGCCGATTTTACAGTTGTGATTTGGATACAAACTGTGGATGAACAGCTGAAGTTAAAGAGGATACAATTGCAATGAGATGAGAAAGGCTTAGCGTTCAATTGCCATTGTTCGTTGGATATAATATGCACATTCATAGTTTATACTTATGTAATCAGAGATTTTATGCTTTGGAGATTAAACATGCCTACATACACACATACACATGCGTCCATATACATATACATTTAAAAAATATATCAGCTCGAGTCAGTTCCAAATAATTATCTTAAAGTAGTAATTTATCCGGAGAACGTGAGCAGATATATGCATTATAAGGTTTCTGCCATTAAATTCAGTTTCTACTGATTCTTCAATGAAACATATTGCTCGTATTTAACTTTTGTTGCACTGCTTCATGTTACTTGTACAGTTTTATCTACGCAGAGACTTGTCCACATGAACAGGGACTTCCTTCTGTCTATCTGTCTGCTGTCTGTCCGACTCTCTCTCTCATATATATATATATATATATATATATATATATATATATATATACATATATATATATATATATATGGAGAGACAGTTATACATTCCAAGGATATACAACTCTCTCATCTTCAAATTAAGATTTTTCTGCACTTGTAGCATTCCAACCACTTGGTGAATGCTCCCATAGAAATCTTCCAATGTGAACTTGTTATAGCCTCATTCATTTTCTCAGTGTCTTACGAATGACTTTCCTTAAGGTTCTTCTTCAGTTTAGGGAACAACCAAAATCCACAGAGAGTAAGGTTTGGATAATTAGGAGGGTGAGGAATAGTTGTGAGGTCCAACTCTGTGAAGCTACCAGAATGGAATTTTTGATTAGTGCATTATCCTGAACTCCCTCAAACCCTCAACAAAGTGATCTTTGTTGACCATCTGGCTAGAAGGAATGGAGGGGATGTAGACGATGACCTTGCTGTTGAAAAAGAGGGGCATCATGAGTATCCCGGTGCACTTGCTTTGCCTGACCTCTTGTGCCAGCATAAAACAGATACTTGGCTCATGCAAGTTAAGCCATAAGCAGGTTGGAGTATTTCATAAGTTTCTGTAGAGTTTTTGACCAATTTGACACAAGATTTTATTATACAGCGACTTTATAGTCTTCCTGTCCCGACTGCATTCAGAAAACTAGTCAACTGTGACAGGTGGGTATTGGATGTTACATTCATCTTCTTCAATCTGGAACAATAGAAGTTAGCATCTCAGCTTTTTAGATTTACAGAAATGTTATACTAAAATTGAAAAATTTACAATTATTTAGAACAGTTATAATTGCCTCTCCTAAAATATATTTGCAAAATTCTGGAATGCACCCCGTGTGTATATCTAAACAATTAATCAATCGTTTGCTGGTTAAATAATCAATCGGCCACTAAATCACTGAAAAGGTCGCCAACAGCGACAAAAGAACTTTCACTAGCAAACAACCGATTGCTTGTTTACTCAGCAAATTAAGCAAATTTATTAGTTGCTAAAATATTTAACCAATTGGATAACAATAAAGAAGTGGAGTTGAAACTGTACGTGTATTATTATTCTTTCCTACTCTAAGCACAAGGCCCGAAATTTTGGGGAACGGGGGGGCCAGTCAGTTAGATCGTCCCCATAACGCAACTGGTGCTTAATTTATAACTGGTACTTTATATATATTATATAAACGTCTGTCTTTACGTTCTGAGATAAAATCCCGCCGATGTCGACTTTGCCTTTCGGGTTCGATAAATTAAATATCAGTTGCATACTGGGGTCGATCTAATCGACTGCCCCACCCCCCAAAATTTGTCCCTCCACCGTCGCTTGACAACTGATGCTGGAGTGTTTACCTCCCTGTAATCCACCGGTTCGGCAATAGACACCGACACAATTAGTACTAGGCTTGCAAAGAACAGGTCCGGGGTCGATTTGTTCGACTACAGGCGGTGCTCCAGCATGGCCACAGTCAAATGACTGAAACAAGTAAAAGAATAAAAAGAGTAACAGAAAAAAATATATGTTTGTGTGTATGTGTATGTGTGTCTGAGTGCGCGCATGTGTGTGTTTGTTGTAAATAATTGTTTTGTCAAGCAGTGCTTTTAATTACAATATTCTAAAAGAAAAACATGTCTGGTCATGTGTAAAATATTACGTTGCTCGAAACTGAACTGGTGAACTTCGGCGTCAGGAAGGGCACCCGATCGTAGAAAATTTACATTAGAGAATTCCGTTCAGTCTTGGAAGCATGGAAAGTGGACATTACGTCGATGATGATTCTTTTATTCTTTCTCTTACCTATTTCTATGATTTGATTTGGTGCCATACTTGCGTTAGAAGAATTTAGTCGATCAAGTCGAGCCACCTACTTTTTATAAAAATTCTGGTACCTATTTTATCGGTTTTCTTTTGCGTACAACTACGATGCTTGAACTTAAGTAATACATATTTTGTTAAGCGACGCGGAGAAACATTTGTGATATGCATTTGCATTCATACTCTTACTGCCTCTTTCGCTTATATGTAGTTATTATCGTCATTAATTTGTTATTTGCTTAACGTTGTTTTCGTTTGCTTAAGTACTGGCTATGTTTATGTCGTTGAATACTCTATCAACACATTGCCCTGGTCATTACCGTATTGATGCAAATACTGTTGGTTTCAAATTTTGGCACAAAGCCAGCAGTTTTGCGGAAAGGGTTAAGTCGGTTACATCAATCCCATTTCTCAACTGGTCCTTATTTTATAGATATCGAAAGAAAGAAAAGGAATGTTGATCTCGGCTGAATTTAAACTGAAAACGTGTAGACGGATGAAACACTACTAAGCATAGTGCCCGGCGTGCTAACGATTCAGCCAACTCGTCGCCTTTTTTGTTGCATATCATAATGCCGTTACTTTTTGTGAGGCAAGCTTGTTTTATGAGTCCGATTAGTGATTTTGTGGTTTCTCTAAGTTTTTGTTACTTTTACTGCAGTAAAAAATGATTATCACTGCAAACGAATTCAAAGCATATTTACAAATGCCGTTTAATGTTACTACCAAAACCAAATTCATCACAAAAATTATCTGAGGAGTTAAAGTTTAAGTTTTAATAATTGCAGAATGTGGAAAGAGTGTGAACATATAAATAGCCTACAGCTTCTAGCTGCCTGAACTTAGAGAACAGAAAATAAAACAGACACGCTAGAATTTATGGTTTCATAGTCTGGAACTATATAGTGGTTATGAGAAAAAACCATAAGAAGTAGTACGAACTTTAATCACAAAAGTTTTATAACAGATCACGTACATAATGTTCTTTTTATGAGATTATTCACACAAAGTGGAAGGTTAATTCTCCAGAAGTTGTTGCGAAAGACCAAAAGAAAAGGTAAGTTTTAATTGCATATTACTTATAAAAACTATCAAGTGATAGAGGTATCAAAAATGTAAGAATTGAAAGCAGAAACAATCCAAATAATAAAGGTATCTTGAGAAAGCTTAAAAAGAAATTCTTAAAATTGTATAACAAAACTGTGATTTACAAATTCACTCATCATAAAACTGAATAGCAGTACGAAGCAATGTATACATACACGTACATACATACGTATGTACATACATGCATACGTACATACATATATACATACATACATATATATGTACATATATATTCATGAACACATACATAAGTGCGTTTGTGTGTTTACGCGTATGTGTATACATACATACATGCATGCATACATACATACATACATACATACATACATACATACATACATACATACATACATACATACCTATATATATATATATACACACACACACATGCAGAGTACGTTAAGAAAATTTGATGTTACTGTGTTGAAAATAATTAAGAGAATCCTTTCAAAGAATGTTCTGTAGAGTAAAAAGAAAACAATAGATAAAATTCAAGTGATGAATATTTATATATGAAAATGATGAATGGTGGAAATAGTGTGAAGGGTTCAAAGTTAGAGTTGAATTTTTTATGCCAAGTAAAATGTGTGAATACAGAAGAAATGCGTGACAAAAAAAGATTAGGAAATAATATTGTTCTATGAAAAGACAAACAGAAAATACAACGTTCAACTTAGCAGCAAAGGTGAAATTTGATGATTGAGAAATCATAAAATATTCAACGGTTCAGGGATAGACAATGAGTGGAATGTGAAAGCCATAATGCAAAATATGTCTGCAAAAATGATGCATATGGAGAAAATAGAAAATAGAACATTTGAAAGAGAAACTGCAAAAGATAAAACAAATGAAGCGTACACAGTTCAAATATAAATTGCTATCGATTGAAATCTTTAACGGCTTATATAAAAAAAACAAAATCAGCGGATAAATTGTGACGTCAATTTCAGGAACCATTGTAGAAATGTTAAAAACAAAGACATGGGGAATGTGACCGACATTGAATACGTGTATTTAAACTATAGAAATATATAGGTGTACAGAAGAAATAGAGTCGCTCATGTTTGTTATATGGATGTAATTCACGTGATGGTAACGTTTGTGTTAGCAACCATGTTCTTCATTAATACAACTAATATATATATATAGGACAACTAACAAAAAGGGGTAAATTATTCGGAGTAGTACAAAATTTGATGCATTAATTAGATGATACTAAGCCAGACAAAATACTTTGCAGTATTTCGTAGGTCTTTCTGAGCTCAAATACCGCCGAGGTCGACTTTGCTTTTCATCTGAGTAGTAGGGTTGATGTAATCGACTTCCCCCTCCCCCAAATTGCTGACCTTTGCTAAAACATGAAACCAATAATTAGATGATACTAGAAGATAAAAGAAGACTATTTTGAGATTATGAATAGCACAAGCCTAAAACTATCAGCAAAAGGATGACAAGCATGGGTATTTTGTATGAGTCATTGTAACGAATAGAAGTAGGTAGCTGAGAGGTTCGAAGTTCTTTTCTTGTCGATGGTATTGTGTTATACCAATGACTAAGCTTTTGAACTATTTCAATATTTCAGCTTGTGTATCTATAATGTGTACCGCAGTTTGGAAGGAGTCGTTCCAGCTGTGAATAATTCGTTAGCCTGCGGGGCAATTTTTCCGTTGGAAAAATTACAAGCGCCGTTCTCGCAGAATTTATGTTAGGAATGATGGTGTTCAAAATCAGAGAATGCTGAACATTGTAATTTGAAAAACCATAATTTTTTTTCATTGAAAATCTATATGGAAACTTAGCTGTCCCTAGAGATAAAAACACGATAATCATCCTTAGAATAGAAAGAATGGAAAACGGCTAGAGAAATTTTGAAATGTAGAAAGAAAAAGCTCGCATTAAATGGAGAATAATATATAGATATAATAGTATCTTACAAAAAGAAGAGATATTTCAAGATTATTAAGGTACGGAACAGGAAAAAATTACCAGCATAAGAAAGGCAAATGCCTCTTTCTCACTGTGGCATCAAAGGAACGGATCAGAGCAATCTTAGTACTATTTCTAAATGAACCATTCAATTTCCGAAATCATCACTCGATTCTGTCCCTACAGCTCTTTGATCCATTCCTAACTCACCAACTCACTATAACACTTGACAGGGAAAATTTATAATTTAGATACTCTTCTAATGGTCACCGCACCTATATTATGCAACATGATACATAAATCGCATAAATTTCAAGCTACCCGCAAAATTTATGCCCTGTCCCTCCTGAAAAGTTAATAGGCTGATCAAAATATTCTCACGGATTGGGACCAAATGAGATTTACTTTTCAACATAGTCCCCCTTGCAGTCGACTCACGTCTTCCATCGTTGTCGCAGCGCATGGATCCTATCGGTTTAGTAGCTTTCAACTTGTTAGTAAAAAAAATATGAACAGCAGATATGATGTCACGACCACAGCGATACTGGTTTCCACCAAGTCCTTTTTCATGTTGGGGAACGAATGATAATCAGATGGGATCAAATAAAGAGAATAGGAAGGGTGATCAACTACAGCAGCCATTGAAACTAAGGATTTGTGTGCTGGAGCATTGTCCTAATAAAACAAGACCCCTTTCTTTAGTTTTCCTGAGCGCTTGGCCTTGATATCTTTTCGTAACTTTCTCCGCAAATTGGCATAGTTCTCTCCATTGATGGTGTGGCCTTTTTGGGGATATTCAATAAACAGAATGCCTTTTACATCCTCCAAATCTGAGGCCATCACATTCTCTGCAGATAAAATGACCATAATCGTCTTTGAAGCAGGAGAGGATGGGTGTTTCCATGGCATGGTCTGTTTCTTTGTCTCTGACTCAAAGCGATGAAAATGTTCAAGGAAACAATATCAGATATTCTCTTGATGTGATCAGCTTGGAGCGCTTTCGATCAAATGTCAGAAGACGTGGCAGCTATCGAGCAGAAACCTTGATCGTGCCAAGTTCATCGTGCAGAATATTTTCAATTCTCTCACGGGATGCGCTAATAACGTTGGCTATATGTAGTTAATCACCTGTCTTCAGTCAGCATATGGTGAACACGATCAATGTTTTCCACCGTGGCGGCAGTACTTGGGTAAAACTCAAGACACTCCCTTCCCTTCCAAAATTCAGTTACCTGTTTAGCTCATTTGATAAAGCATTTGAAAAGCATCCCTTTATGTAGCAACCATATTAGCATGAATACCCTTGGGATCTAACCCGTTATTCTTCGGCTACTTCATAACACCGAAATGGCAAATTTTGTCCATTTTCAAGAGAGTTCGCCACTAGATACTTCTGAAATCTTCTTTGAACAATCAGATGTCAGTTAACCCGTCAACTGAATGAATACTGGGATCGCATTGTTAAAGATAATAAACTACTTACAAGCTCCCAAATATGTGCAATCGATAGTAAGCAATTCAAAAATATAGTTAAGTACAATCCCTGAGACAATTTTACGTAGAAAAGCTTTTGGAAGAAGTGTAGTGGAAATATCAGTAACAACAATCCAGTAGAATGGAATACAATGGAGACTAAATTAAAGTGAAATTAATAAATAACATTGGAAAACATTAATGAAGTGCATCATATAGGACACGCATTGACTAAGGTAACAGATGACCTGTCTCACTGAAAGACCATGAATTTGACAAAACGGTAATTCGCTTAAATATCTTTTATAGAAGCTTATGCGAGGCTGAAAGAAAAAAATATCCGAGTTTGTTATTTGGAAGGTATACCCATATATATGTATATGTGTGTATGTGTGTGTGTGGGGGGGGGGGTAGTGTAATGTCTCGATATACGAGTTAATTTGCTCTCGGACAACGCTCAGAAGCTAAAACTCGTAAAATCTCGTAAACCCGGGGCCTCGTAAATTGGGCCATCGCAAAGTGAGGTATTACTGTGTACACACACACACACACACACACACACACAAATATATATATATATATAAATCTGACTGTTGGGAATGTTATCTGTATGGACTTCAAGATAATTTAGGAGATATAGGTTTACTTAAACAATTATTAATTACAGGTATTTTTTTTGTACATGGGTAAATGTGGTTTCATTTTTGTAGTTTAATTAATAATGTTAGTATTTAATGCTTCCTAGAATTAAGATTGAATGAAGGTCGTGATATCTAAGGTATGTTTGTTCCTAAACAGCACTTATTTTAGTGCTGTTGACATCACTAGATTGAATGGTACAGCTCAGGTATCAAAACCATAGTGATATCCGTGGGGCAGCTGATAGGTGTGTTGGATTGATTTTATGGCTGTCATTGTAAGTGCGGAATAGTTTTATGAGATATCCATTATATATATATATAAGATTTACAAATTGTTTAGATCAACACATGGTCTAACGCTCTGTGCATCTCGAACTAACAAAAGCGTCTCGCTGATGAAACCGGCCTTAGCAAACATATTCTGTCTGTTTTGCTAGAAAGAGGTAGAAACTGATCAGTCCGGGATATATCGTTAATGGTAAATTAAATTTTTGATCTTCACTTTCGATGAATTTATCCCTTTTTTTGGTGTCCCTAGCACTTGGCATCCTTATTTGGGAGCCCTTAATTATATTTCTATATAAATAATATTTTGTCTAATGACTAATTCGTCTTTTGTGCTGGGCCACTGGTAGTAATCTATGTTATTACCCTTTTTTCATTATATATATATATATATTGGAGGTGGTGGTGGTGGTGGTGGTGGTGGTGGTGGTTGTGGTGGTGGTGGTGGTGGTGATGGTGATGGTGATGGTGATGGTGATGATGATGATGATGATGATGATGATGATGATGATGATGATGATGATGATGATGATGTTATATATAAGCCATAGTTTATAATTATTCAAAAGAAAATTAAGAAAATGGAGATATAGCATTTAATAAAATCTTATTATCTGCAAAAATCAGACACATTCTCCTACAGCTATTTCAATTAAGCCTAAACATTATAATCGCTGTAATTAAGTCATTATATAAGGCAAAATCTTCTCACTGTGGATAGAAAGAATGAATACCGTTAGATTATTTGGTGTTATATTTTAGAAGCATCGCAGTAGTCTAGTTCGGATACTTATTGATCAGACCACGTATGTGTGTGTGAGTGAGAGAGAGAGAGAGAGAGAGAGAGACGGGGGGAGAGATTACGTGCGTGCGTGTGTGTGTGTGTGTGTGTATGAGTATAAAATTTTGTAAAATATTATTTGGGCACTCACAATATATGAAGAAATAGTTTCTTAAATAAAAATTATAATGATATAAGTATCTGAAAACCATGGCATAATGACACGATACTTTTGTGATGAGATTTTCGCACTGTGTTAAGTTCCTTCGCTCTTTACAGCTTTTCAGACATGCATGTTATGAGGTAAAATTGAACACCTTCGTTTCAGTAGAGGTGTTTACTATTTCTAGTTCTGCATCAGATTTGGAACCATTAATCTTCTCTTAACTTTTGTCATTGACTGTTTTCTTCCTTCGATTTCAAAAAGGAAATCTTTTGAGTTTTCCATTTGCAAAAAAGTATCTACATGTTCAGTACATGGAACACTTCTAAGGAATGATTTCTTGATTTGCTGAGATTGCGTCAAAAGTATTCAGTCCTAACATCTGAGGTCTAATATCACTATGCAAAAGCAAAATCGTTATGTATGTATATATATTAAAAATTATAATTAAGGGTATCTAAAAGATACCACCATGCTAGAGATACCAGTCAAAGCTTGACTCTAAAACCGCATTATGTATTCATACGGCATCAAGAGAAAATACAAAGACATATATATATATATATATATATATATATATATATATATATATATATATATATATATATATATATGCCACTTAAATGTGGCTAACAACTACGAGTAGATGCTACTGTAGCTTGTAGCCCCAGGAGAACATCTTCTCCAGATGGCTATTTACACACTTTCTGTGCCCTATCAGTATTTGCAAAGGAAAGCCACCCTTCCCATCGTTGACCTGGCGTGATACGGGTTTCTGAGAATTTACCCGTCATCAGCGCACGCATTCCTCGTTCAGAGATTTATTATATATATATTTATATATATGTATATATATACATTTGTGTGTGTGTGTGATAATATATACGTCTGTATATATGTGTTTGTATATATATAAATATATATATACACATTATACATGTGTGTGTTGTGTGTGTACACTATATATATATATATAATATATATATATATATATATGTACACACACACAATCATACACACCCGTGTATATGTGTGTATGTGGGGGGACGTGTTTAAATAAACAGTGTATTGGAGAATGCAAAGTAAGCCTGGTGTGGATATCTTCGGAGTAGTGTCTAGGTAGATAAAAATTTAAAATCAAACTCCATCATCCAGGATTGTACCACTGGCGTGAAGAGGCAGCTAAATTAATGGTTTCGTTGAGCTGGTATGGCATTTGAAAGACAGATAAACGCAAATCGGCTTAATACCTATATTAACACAGAACTCAAAAGACAAAGTAAAGAATAAACGAATACATAGTATACGAAAGTAGTTACGTAACAATGTTATCATGACAGCTGTTTGGAGAGAACCGTGAATTATGCCGTAATCACGTACACCCATTACATAGGTGTATGCAATAACATAAGTTCCTCTGTGTGTGTGTGTGTTTGTACGTGGGTGTGTTTGTGTTTGTGTTTATGTTTATTTGTTTGTGTGTGTGTACACATATAGTGCGGAGTAGATTTACTGACTTTATAAATTTACTCTATTGCACTTTAACACAAATTTGCTGAATCGGTACTGATTTGGAGTTAAACATAGCACGGCGGCGAGATTAACTACTCCCAATTTCCCAATAGTCAATATTTGTAACTCGATCTGGCAACGAATTAGCTATGAACAAATACCATCAATGGGCTACTCAAAACATGCTTCAGTTAGGATGTAATATATAATAAATGACCATAGTTCTCTACTTACAAATATGGGGTTCAGTTTACACCATGATATTGACCGTGCGAAAAATGAATCTAGGTAACAGTCACTTAGTTGTCGCTCGAAGTTCTTTAATAAATAGCAAATTCCACCCTGTTGACTAAAGAAAAAGTAAATATAATAATGTGGTTCTTGTAAATACCATTGTTCTCGAAAAATGACAGGTGAGATGGCTGATTACGTCTTCAAAAAAGGTCTGGTTGAGCAAGAAATCTCTCGTTTTAAACAACAAGAAATATGATTTGCAGTTCTTCGCAAAGTTTTCAAAAACATGCTTTGCAAACTATTTCTAATTGTTTGAACAAATTTTATCCCCATACTTTTAACCGAAATGAATCAAAGTGTTTTTATTGATAATGCTTATCCCATGACCAACTCAGAGGGATCTGACTTATCCTCAAAACACATTTCAGCTTGACCATTCTATCATTTTAAGGATACCTTGCATTATCTTATCCAATGTCTTCTTTCTTAACTTTTTTTAAAGACGGTCGAGGTGTTTTAAGGGAATTCGATTCCTACACTTATAATATCGTAAAACCATGCAGATGTTCGACTTTGGACTCATTGTTACTGCAGCTACTTATGCTAGGATTACACTGAATGTCAACTCGACTGGAGGAAAGAGATGGCATTTTCGGATTGAAACGTGCCATAATGATCATCATCAGCATCATAGACATCGTCGTCTTCATCATGGTCATCATCATGATCCTCTCTAATAACGCGGTCATTAACATCAGAATCACCAGTGACAACTTCTAAATTCCCTCAACCCACATCCTCATTCCAAACATCACCAACAACATCATCCTTCCAACCTCATCATCATTATAATCCTCATGAAATTAAAGTTTATAATGAAATGTCTATCTTTTGTTCTTAGAAATTCACATCATTTTATTGTTGAAATTTGTAGCTGATTTTGCTGTTGTTAGGATTGCATGAAATTTAAATTTTACTATGGTTTCTGCTGAAAATTAATTGGTTTTCTGTATCGCTCAATAAATTATTGGTGTTTGTGTTATTGCTGTTGTTGATGCTGTCATTCTTGCTGTCATTGGTCGGCAATGGTAATGAAATGATGATGATGATGATGATGATAAAGAGGAGGAGGAAGAGATGAACAGAAGAAGATGGGCATCAGTATTGCTTCGTAATATTGTTTGTTGTTTTCGCTGTCGTTCTATTCACTTCTATTCGTGGTGTTTACGTTTTAATTTATTGTTCTTAAGATGCTTTTCTTTTTTGTTCGTGGTTGCCGTATGTGGGCTGGTTTGTATGTTATTGTTGTTGGTGCTGTTACTGTCCTTATTCTCCTCTTGCTCCTCCGCCTCTACTATACCTCCTCCATTCCCCCCCACAAATCCCCCTCCTCCTCCTTCTCTTTCTTTGTTTCTTGTTTACGTTGATATTGTTGCTTGTTGATGTGATTTCTCGCTTTTGGTGTTTGTTATTAGCCGGAGCTTTTCTATGTTTTTTTCTTTCTTATTGATGCTGCACATGTCGTTGACTGTGTTGTTGTTGTTGTTTTTGTTTTTGTAGATGACGATGTTTTCATTCTTTAATTTAATTGTTGGTTTCGTTGATGCTAATGTGGTTCATCGCTGTTGATGTTGCTGTTGCTGTTGCTGATGATGACGATAATGATGATAGCCTTGCATTCTCTATGTTTCTGCTGGTGGTATTTGATTTTTACACAATGTTTCTTCTAATGAAGTTTATTACGTTTTACAGATGTAGTTTGTTAATTGACTTTGTTGGCTGGTTTCTTGTTGTCATGGATATAATACTACTACTAGTAGTAGTGGTGGTGGTGGTGGTGGTAGTAGTAGTAGTAGTAGTAGTTAGATGCTTCCTATATTTTTCCTTTTTAATTTACTGATGTACTGATTGAAACGTGTGATAATGATCATCATCAGCACTATAGACATCGCTGTCTTCATCATGATCATCATCATGATCATCTCTAATAACGCGGTGGTCATTCACATCAGAATCACACGGGTGACAGCTTCTCAATTCCCTCTATCCGCACCCTCATCCCAAACATCATCCCAAACACCATTAATTTAGCTGCTTTTTCCCCGCCAGTGGTACCAACCTGGAGGATGGAGTTTGAATTTAAGTTTTTATCTACCTAGTCTCTACTCCGAAGATATCTACACTACGCTTAATTTGCAGTCTACAATACACTGTTTTACTTGTTTTATTATTATGTAGATTGTTGTTGATGCTAATATTTTTGTTGTACATTTTTGAAAGCCTTATATACAGCATCGATTTTATTCAAGACGTACGAGTCGTTAGATACAAAACAACAAAACTATAACCAACCAAGCCTACGGTTACAATTCGCAGAACTAGCACTCCGCATATATATATATATATATATATATATATATATATATATATATATATATATATATATATATTTAGGAAATCTCTATAAGAGATGTAAATATTAACTATACTGAGAAGTAATTCTTATCGCCATATCAGCATGGCTATTCGACGTAACAACCGTTTTTAACGCCATGAAGAACCTCTTCCAGCTGGTTATTGATGCAATCAGCACCCGGTATATATTGCAAGCGCCCGGGTGTTCACCACTAACAATGGGTACAAATAGCCCCAAACCGTTCGGTTGTGGATCCCATCGTATACTAGAAGGTGGAAGGGGTTCACGCTGCTATTTGCAATATATACCGGTTGTAGATTGCATCGATAACTACGTGGAAGAGGCTCTTCCTGGGGGTTGAAAATGGTAGTAATGTCCAACAGTTAGATTGATGATTGATGTGCCAATAATCATTACTTTATACATATATATATATATATATATATATGTGTGTGTGTGTGTGTGTATGTGTATATATATATATATATATATATATATACACATATATAAATATGTATATATATACCTACGTCATTTCAACTCTGCCAAAAAAGTCGTATATCTTTCATCACAAAAGCTTATCTCTCCTCATTCAGAAAACATTGTAAGTTCTCTTCCTTCATTATATTTTCTCGTTATTTTTACTGATTATAGATATACCTAACAATATGTGTGTGTGTGTGTGTGTGTGCAGTTTGTTGTAGAACATATTACGTAATAAGCTTTTGTAGGAATCTTTTCTGAGGATATTATATAGATCTGATTTAGGTTTCTGCTGCGTCTGTATACCTAATTCATTTCTGGCCAAAAGCAATGTGATTGACTATTTCTTTATAACCTTCACCTATTCTGATTGCGTCTTATTTTTCTGCTTTATTTTGTTTTCTGGTTTCTGATTGGTATAGTTCAGTTTGAGGTTTTCAGTATGTCCAACCGGTGCAACGAGTTTTTTCCTTATTCTCATGCATGTTGCACAATCTTGGAGGGTATTTTTCATAGCCTAAATATATTTTTTAAATAGATTTTCTTGTTCTGTCAATTTTATGATGGTCGTACCTGTTACTCCAACCTGTCTCCTGTTTGTTCGCCAGAGTGTAACAATTATAAATTGTTTAGTAGTTAGTTTCGTACTCAGACAATTATTAGTTTATAATAGCTTTCCAGTTGAGAATGTTCGATGTTTAATCTATTTCCGAAACATCTTTCATATTGATTCTATTACCATGCGTTCAACATTAGCATAATTTTGTATATTAACCTAGTGCATGCATGATAAAGCCTCTTCACATTTTCTTTCATTTATGTGTGTTGTACAAGGTCTTCTTCGTTAATTCATAAATTTGCGTAATCCCGTGTTTGATCTCATTCTCATCTCTGTCACGTTCTTCAGTACAATATTAGAAGTTTCAATTAATTTTCACATCTTCAACAGAGATTTGGCGCATTTATCTAAATCTAATTTCGCGTGAATTCTTCAATTCATTCCGTGGAATGTCTGCAGAAGTGTTTCCAGTGGTCCGTCATCTGCAGCATAGAACGTCGTCCATAGAATGTCGTCCATGTATAGGAAATGATTATCACACCATAGTACATATAATTTGCATATTGTCTTGTTTAATGCTGTGTGCAAATGTATTTGTCGCAAGCTTAAAATAGATGTCTGGTGGGGGAAGATTTTGAATATTTTTCCTATAATGTGCTGTCGATTTGACTTGTATTAGTCTGTCTTTTTGAATTTGCAGGCTTGTCATTTATTGTAAAGTGTTTGGTAATCATTTGTTAATGATTCTACTTTGATGTTTCGAGAATCCTTGCATGGAAATAACAGTCTCAAAAACTAGCTCCCAATAAATACATATCATGCTGAATCTTTTGTTGCTCACCTAAATCTCTCAGTTATAACATTGTTGATCATAATCTGATATTTATACCCATTTGAATTTTGGCGGCTTTCTTTCTGTCCCATGGAAGGTGTACCATGTAAGAAATTATCGTTTTTAGACGTGTTGCACTTAGTGAATTATATACTGTAAAAACGGCTGCTTATATTTTTCCAAATTTGAAACTATGAGCCTCGCTATTTCTTCATTATTGAAGTTGAGATGGCTTTCTCTTCTGTGCGTCACATTTTTTCTAACACTTTCAAAACATCATTGAATACTTTACAAGCTGTTTGTGGGTATCAAGTAGATATTTCAGATTGCCTTTTCGAGCTTTATCCTTTCCTTTTGTTTTCTAAATGTTGAGGTGCTACTTCTTTCATTATTATTTCTCTTCTCCACTTATCTTTTGCTGCATTAGTTTGTTTTGTATATTCTTGCCGGCGAAGATCTATCATAATCTCCATAATTCTCAGTTCAGATTTTGCAATTTTCCTCTTTGTTAATGCTGATTCCTGTTTTGTTTCTATCTACTTATTGATAAAATCGTTCAGGGATTGGCTTGTTCAAAGAGCTATTGGCACTTTTCATAATGAATGATTGTTTGCAATTTAGTGAGAATCTTTATTTTCGACGATCCTTGATTTTAAGTAGTTTTTATAAAATGTAAAATTTCTGTAGTATTTGTATCTTTTTATCTAAATTTCCTACATGTCTTTTACCTGTCGTTTTCGCTCAGAATTAAGAGATCCTTATTTATAGCACTATTTTTATTATACTGTGTTTTTATATTTCACGTAGTTTCCTAGGTTTACATATGAAAATTTCTATGGAAGTACAAATTTACCCTGTGAATAATTGTGATGTAGCTTACATCATTTCATTTACTAAGATATTGTTGATGTTCCTATCATATTCTGGAAAAGCTACGGTAGCCATATTGAATATTTTATCGTTGATACCATTTTAGAGCTAAGGTTAATCTTTCATTGAAATATGCTCCTGTGATGTCCTTTACCCTTTTCCTCACAACTGCTAATCTTGTACCTAAATTTTATCATTATTATCATTATTATTATTATTATTATTATTATATTATTATTATTATATTATTATTATTATTATTATTTATTATTATTATTATTTTATTATTATTATTATTATTATATTATTATTATTATCATCATCATCATCATCATCATCATTATTATTATTATTATCATTATATATTTGACTTTTGCTTTGTACTTGTACAAGTTGACTCCAAGTCTCGCCCAGGGACGTCAAGAGACAACTAGTTAGAAGTTCAACTTGGCGTTATGACTAGGGTGCCTTATATTTGGTTTCGCACAAAGTATTGTTCTAGAGAATATTTAAGAAAACGTAAAAAGTTTATAAGTTTGTTTTAAATTTTCGGATTACATTGACAGTATTTTACGTAGCACATGGGCAGTTCCCATGACCACTCTCATTTTTTTTTATCTTTCTTTTATAATAAGTTGATCTACTGGTACTGCCACGTCGATTATTAGGGACTCTAGTTTGTTCTTCCTAAAGGTTACTATATCTGGCCTTCGGTGCTCTAACACCTTTTTCTGTCTCGAAGTCAAAGTCCCAGAAGATTTTGTCCTCCCCATTTTCGTCCATTACTTTTTCCGGTGTATGTTGGTACCAAGCACCCGTAACATCATATCCATACTTGCGGCATAGTAGCCAGTGGAGATTTGGGGCTAGCTTGCGTCTGTGCTTCTACTCTCTCTACACAAGATTTTCACAAATACTAACGATATGAGTCACATTTTCGACCCTCTCCCCATACCTTCTGCAGAGGTTCATTGCACTTCTGTGGTATATACCTATTTTCACTGAGTTTTTATTCAATGCCAGGTCCTGGGTAGCGATGATTAGGCTTTTAGTATTCTGTTTCAGGTCACGCTTGATGAGCCACCTCCATGATGCTTCCTGCTGTTTTCATTTGCTAAGTTCACGGTGGAACTGACCATGTAATTCCATGCGGATTTGGATTTCTTCTTTCGCTGTGGTTATTCGAGATCGGAATTCATACGCACTCTCAAATCCATTTTTGGTAAATCCTTCTGTATTAGCAGCAAACTGTAGCAGGTCTTGTTTGCTGTTTCTCTTTTATGTCAATCAGTGCAAATCCATTTTTACTCCCCTTCATGTAAAGCCTGTGTACGTTCGCCTTGGGGTAGAGGCCACCATGTATTATCATCGTCTTTCAGGTGGCGGAACCGAGTAGGTTAATCTCCGCTTGTGTCCATTTCAAGATGAGTGCACTGTAGCGGTCTACAGCAACAGCCCATATATTGATAGCTGTCGCAAGGTTCTCTGAGTTCTGTTTTGAATTCAAGAGAAGTTTGAGGCGCTTCAAATATGAGGTGATGATTTTGTCTTTCATTTCTCTCTTTAAGATATTATTTAGCTCCAAGATCCCAAAGTACTTGTTCTCACACATTCCAGGTCTTCCATTCTTTTTCCGTTTGGCAATTCTATGCCCCCACAATCTGCTGTTTTCCCTGTTTCAAAGTGAGCACCGCGCACTTCGAGACACCGGCTTCCATGCTTTCAAAGTGGTCTCACTGACCGTTGTTTCCCAAATTTGAGACATTGACCGGTAATTTTATATTTATCTTAGAAACATGAGTGGCGAAGTGAACCATGTCATAATTCAGACGAAATAATTAAGGAATACAAATACATACAACATTATATTTAATACTGCACAGTACTCTTTTCGCCAAGTTATGGTAATAATGAATGTCGTATAAAAGCAATATTATAAGTCCATAATTACTAAAATATTCAATACGAAAAATGCATTAACACTTACACACATACCTCATAGGCACAAAGTTATACACGCATAGAAACATACAAAGATAAAAGAGCAAAATTTAAAAGCCAATAAAAAGAATTAAACAAGAATTAAAATTATACTAAATAGAAAATTAATAACGTAATAATACTGGAATTTTTGCTTTATAAACTAATCTTTTTATTTCCGCTAAGAATGCCGCTTCCGTTTGCCAT
Organism: Octopus sinensis; assembly: GCF_006345805.1. Classification (NCBI taxonomy): domain Eukaryota; kingdom Metazoa; phylum Mollusca; class Cephalopoda; order Octopoda; family Octopodidae; genus Octopus; species Octopus sinensis. The sequence goes on along the minus strand of NC_042998.1, from coordinate 77,925,309 downwards.
AACTGAGTCACGAATTTCAGGTAATTTTCCACGTTGGATAGTTTCGAAATTCTCTGTAGAATGGAAGAACCACCTTTTCCCGAACCCTACCCCAATGAAATGTGCCACTAAAATCAAAATGACATATCGAAAAATATTTTTGTTGATTCTTAGCTATTGTTATTTTGGACACATTTTGCCAGTGCTTGGCTATGTGTACATTAGCGATGTTTATATTAGCGATGTGTAATGAACATCAAGTGTGTGAACTTGAAGTTTAATCAATATGTAAGATAGTGATAAAAACATGTGATATCAATGATGAAGTTGATACGTGTGTATATAATGTGTGTTTATACGAAGTGTTTAATATCGTCTGCAATGATATTAACATATAAAAATAAAAATATGACGCATGCAGTTTAATACATTTGATGTGCATTATTGCAGTGATGTCTATACATGTATGTAAGTGAACATGTATTTAAATGGAAATTTTTAGTTATTTAAAATTTAACATTGACTCCATTTTGTGAACATATTTTGCGCATTTTATTCATTAATTCTTTTATTTAGGTAAATATCGACTTGTCAGTTATCTCTTGTCTTTTTCTCTCCTCATGTGTGTATCAATATTTATATAATAATCTTTGGAAAATGTTTTAAGTATTAATGATTATCATCTCCATCACTATCATCTGGGACTAACGCATATCCGAGTGCTATGATTATTGCTGCTGTGGTTGTTATTACTACGGTTCCTCATCTTTTTATTCTCTTTTGTTTACTTTCGCTTGTCATCCACATTATCATCATCAACAACAACAACGTGATAATAATGATAATAGTAATATAGATAATAATAATAATAATAATAATAATAATAATAATAATAATAATAATAATAATTAGGCCTGATAAAAATAATTATAAATAAAAATAATAATAATAATAATAATTAGGCATGATAAAAAAATATTCAGACAAATACATAACAAAAACACCAGGACTTACAAACACATATAACATACAGAAAATTGCACTACTAGGCACTGCACACATCCTACGCAGAACACTTTCCATACAATAACCATCAGAGCATCACAACAACTCACAGCACATACCCAAGGCACACAGAGCTGCGCTCGGTAGTGAAGTGAAAGCACGCTATAAAAATAAAAACTAATAATAATAATAATAATAAAATAATATATAATAATAATAATAATAATAATAATAATAATAATAATAATAATAATTTATTATTATTATTATCATTATTATCATTATTATTATATACTGATTACTTATTATTATTATCATCATCATCATCACCATCATCATAATTATTATTATTATTATTATTATTATTATTATTATTATTATTATTATTATTATTATTATTATTATCTATATTACTATTATCATTATTATCACGTTGTTGTTGTTGATGATGATAATGTGGATGACAAGCGAAAGTAAACAAAAGAGAATAAAAAGATGAGGAACCGTAGTAATAACAACCACAGCAGCAATAATCATAGCACTCGGATATGCGTTAGTCCCAAGGGCTCAGAGAGATACAGGTAATACAAAGTCAAGTTAAAGAGGGAGCTAACAGTGCTGTATAGGTTTAGATTAAATACGCTATAGAATATAAAGGTTACCATATTCAAAAAATTATAAAGCACATAATTTATGCGGAAATTAATTTTCAAATTGTAAAAAAATCAGAATGAAAACGAGATATTTATATAAAAATTAAATTGTTTGTTTTCTCAATCAGGTTAGCTAACATTTCCTGACTATGCATTCACCATGCTAGATTCGTCTGTTGCTCAGAATTAGAGAATGTAAACATTTTTGAGAAGTTTCTGTGTTATAGTGGGCAAAAGAGAGCCACATCTTCTGGACCTTTGAAATATATCTCAAATTTGAAGTGTTTTCCTGTATTTTTAAACAGTTTAAACTGTAATCCTATTCTTTCTCTATGTGTGTATATCGTATAATAATTTTCATAGAGCTCTCTTTTCTTTACGAAGTATTATGAGGGTTTTCCTTCATAAGGTACGAGTTCTTTCACAGCAGAGAATGTTTCTTTTTTAGTTTTTCCTTGCGTCAAGTGTATCTCGTCTCGCCTTTTATAGCTTTATTTTGCCGTTGGATAAATTTTCGCTTTTATTCTATTTTAATTACTAAGTAAATCTTTTCTTCCTTATTGGCCTCTGTCGGGCACCCTTCCTCAAAAGTGGGTGGGTTGGTGTGGCTCTGAAGGAATATTTTCTTGCTTATTGCTAGCTGCCGTTTTTGTTATGAGTAACTCACTTTGTTTTCACCTGTTGTGACTTAGATTTCACGGCTACGTTTTGGTTTCGAAAGCGAAGCAATTTCACTTCCTGATTCGCAAGAAGTACCTGATGCAGCCCCAACCCGCCCAAACTTCATAGTTTATAGTTATTGTTTGTGTTCATTTGAATTTTCTATGGAGAAGCTTTGAGATTGATATTGCTTTCACATATGTAACAGCTGGAGCATCTACCTTCCATGCTGAACTTTAAGATCACCTCAGTAACAACCACAAGACATAGTTCTGACCATCACTTCTTTGGTAGAAGAATCTACTCGGGATTGAGCATATGAAGATATGTATCACATACTGAAAGAGGAGATTTTCCTGTGTCCCCAAGAAAACAAATAGACCAAACTACTGATTCCATATTGAGTATAGAAAAGAAAACATGCTGAGATTTTGCACGAAATACCTGCTTACGGAGGATGGAGCAGTGAAAGACTAGTGCAAGAATCAAAAGCAGTAAATACTAGTGAGCACTAGTTCGTTGTTGACTTTGTAGCACAATATAGACGGTTAATAATTGCACAAGTAAAAATAAATGGTCCGGAGCGACCACTAAATACCTGAATGTCCTTATGACTTTTCAAAACCACCGATTCATAATGGAATGCAAGAGGCAGAATTTCATAAGCGTAATTTTACAATATATATCAAATGCTGTATTGAAAGAAAAATAGTCAACTCGTGGACTCTACCTTGCTCCGACATTTCGAAACGTCATATTTTCAGTATCTGAAAGAAGTAAATAAGGGTAAGTTGAAGATAATCGTTGTGGAATGCGGTATCCAAACCATGGTGGATTCATATTTTTATAAGATACAGCTTTAATTATTCTCTATCTTCTCATATAATTTCGTATTTTTCTTTCATTACTTATCAATTCTTAAAATATTCCTTCCTCCTTTTTTTTATATAACAATACCAAATCTCGCATGTGGTGTAACCCTTCTGCCTTTAGTGTTTATTGCAGTCGTGTGTTTGACCTTTAATTATCACTTAATATGAATTTTTGTTCTGTTTATGGTTTAGTTTCGTGATAGTTCATGTTGTGTTCTCTTTACTTGCTATATTAGTCGTAATCAACACCGATTCATGTTTCCCATTTTGTCGCTGTTTGGATTTGTTTTCCGTTGTTTTTACTAGATATATTTGCACTTCAAAATTTATTAATATATAGTAATTTTCAAGTGAAAACATATTTCATCTGCCCTATATTTGTAAGTAATATACAAGTTTTCAGTTCGGAAGGAACGGTATAATGAAAAGTAATCTCTTAATATATTCCTTTTCTCACAGAAATATAAGTCCTTTTAATAGTTCCCTAATTTGTTCGTAACTGTAGAAATGTTTGCTATTTATTCATTCATTCATATATCTGTCTGTAAATGATTCCACTTCTTATTAAGAACGCTTCTGAAGTCAATAAATATTGTAAATCTATCAAAACATGTTATGCTGTGATTAGAGTCCTCATTCTCCCTCTCCCACTGACGATTACAGTTAGCTGATCAGAATTATATTTGTTACAACACTCCTTCTACATTTCCGGAAGTGACTTATGTGTCAGGTAACCCTTCTTCCTGAACAATATTATTGCACTTATGTCGATATATGTTGGAAAGAGGCAGATTATGTTACTTTAGTTTCGACAATTAAGAGGGTTTTCAGGTCGCTGCGTCAGATATATGTCGAATCTGGCTCTCTCAAAAGATAACCATAACCAAATATTTTTGCAAGCACTGTATATGAGAGTGTTAAATATTTCAGTCGGATGCTTAAAGCATCATTTTCGCTTGGTGATTTCAAGTTGTGAATTAAATGTGTCACTTATAATGCTGAAGTTGATATGGCATTCTACGTCTGTTCAAGTGATGCACGTGTTTTGTACATTGTCATCTGTAGCAATGACATCACTCATAACACTCATATCACTCATATCATTCAAAATATTTGACCCACTTGCTGAAGGTGCTGTAATGATTATATTTTCACCTATATCTTGATAAAAGTTTCGTTGTACTTGTCTGACTAGTTATTTAAACTGGCCGGTGTGTTGAATCTTAAGGATTACAGCGTGGAAGGCTCATTAGCAATTCAAAACCACAAAAAACCTGTTAAATCCACTCAAATATTCATTAGTTGGTGTTAAATAATTCGTCACTGGTCACCACCACAGTTCCACTGCAGTGAGTTCGACGAAAACTTTGACACCGTGTCGAACTGTGATTTAGCAAGATTTCCCTTTCCTGGGATCCTTTAATTTCAGAATCGTTTTGTAACGTTAAAATTTCGTAGTATTTGTATTTAAATGAGACGGCTCTGGGCGATTAATAAGACTATTTGCAATGCTTTGTTCATATTTGCTAAATGTAAAAATGAATAAAATTTCTATAACAAAGTGATGCATTACTCGGCAGTTTCAGTTTTGAGTTATTTATTTATTTATTGGTTTTCTTACTTGTTATCGATGTCAAAGAATGCATTTCGATAAAGTGAAATATTGCTTCCAAATTTTGGCACAAGACCACTAATTTCGATGAAGGAGGGGGAAAGTCGATTACGTCAACCCCAGTGCTTAAGTGTTACTTAATTTATCGATCCCAAAAGGGAATGAAAGGAAAAGTCGAACTCGGTGAAATATTAACATAAAATGTGAAGATAGACGATACTTTTCTCGATGTGCTAACGATTCTGCCAGCTCACCACCTTTATTTAGTGAAATATTAATTGATATTTTCTCCAAATCCCGATGCTAATTCTCCCTCGTACTTATTGATACTTCTTTAAAAAATATATTAGTTTTCTCTCCCCGCTATATTAATTTTTACCAAATACAAATACTGTTCTGTCCGGCGCTACCGAGATTTAGTATTTCATTAAGGCGGCAGAGTTGTTAGTACACCGGGCAAAATTCTTTGCAACATTTCGTCCGACTTCACGTTCAGAGTTCGAATTCCGCCAAAGTCGACAGTGCCTTTCCCTATTTTGAGGTCGATAAAATAAATACCAGCTGAACAGTAGGGACGATGTAACCAACTTTGCCATTTCCACACCAAATTGCTGGCTCTGTACCAAAATTTGAAACCAATAATTACGTTAGTAGTGTAAAGTACATGACAGGTGATGGTGTTTAATTAAGTTATGCAGGAGTTTCTATAGTACTCTTTCAGTGTCTATTGATCATGTAAAGTGTTATGTGAATTATGTTATTGCATTGTGTAACATATGTGTAGAGTATATGTTGTGTAAATAACTGTACTGTTTGCGTTTTTATCTTGATTCAAAATGCTTTCCGTATGCTGTGGGCCGTTCTCAGCTGGTCTCCTTTTCGGACTCTGTGTAACATTTTTCTGACATTATGCCTTTGTTCATATAGTTTTATCATCCTAGGTTCTTGTATTTTGACAGATTATCTAAAACTTATCGGACGATGTTTCTGTTAGAGGGATCGCGATGTAAATCAGCGAACACATACTTTCGATCCAGTTCTTTATGATATATCTGGACGCATGACTTCATCTTTTCCTCAGTTTGGGTAAGCATATGCCAAATCGTGGTAGCCAAATGATAGGCAGGTACCTTAATTGTTACATGTTTATACCACTTCTTATACCTTTTCATGTCGAAATGTCAGTATATTGCACAGTAGACGAGATCGTTTCTGTGAAAATAGTAAGACTTGGGAAAGATTGGGCAACAGGAAAGGATGTAGTCAACCGTTTCATTGTACTGGATGTATAATCAGCACTGAAATTTAGTTCCGGCTTCAGTATTTTAAATTTGGATTTATTCCTATGTTGGCAGTGATTTTGTGCAGTTAAAATCACATTTTCTGTTTTTACTTTTAATCCTGAGATATTGTACGCATTCAATTTAGCTTACGTTCCCTCTGTCAAGTCTTGCTGTTGGCCATTAGGTACTTAAACAATATTTTTTACAACATATTTGAAATTTCGGTTTAGTTTTTTTCTTTTTTTCATTTTCTCATATTTCGTCCGAATATGCTCAACTATAACCTAGAAAAGGGGGTGGCTACTTAAAAACCGAGAGCTATAAACAGCCCACCAGCTTTATTGGACATATGACGTTGCATACAAAAATAATAATATTCATTCTTATACTGACCAGAAATGTGTACTCATTTGGTAAGTATATAAAAGTTCACTGAGGCGTAATATTTCAAGCAGTAAATGTCTTCAACCTTTTAAATGAATGTTGAAACAGAGACTAACACCATTTGAGACGCTGTATGAAAATTGTTTACACGAATTATCGATTCTAAGGGAGGAGATGGTGACATAAATGTTCACTTATCCTTGGAGAAATGCATTTAAAGTTGCTGATTGCACATTTATCTCACAGCTACAAGTGCTTTCATTCAGCCAAACTAAAATATCTCAACTGCTTCCTGCATGCTGTGTAATACAAAGTGTATATCAATTTTTACGCCATTAAATGCGTAACGATTCCCTGGTTAGAACAAGTTCTTGATAACCAAAAACAAAATAACCTGTTTCTATAGCCTTGTACGATCATGGTTTCATGTTATATTTCCTTTGTCGCGCAAAAATAAAAAAAAATATTTCCTGTCTGGCTCAGCTTCAAAGATGTTAGCCAATAACCTGTTCTGCAATATTCATTACGAAAGTTGACGATTAATAATGGTATCAGTACTTACAATACAGCCAATACGAACATAAACATACAGGTAGCGTACAATAGTTGGAAACAAATGAATTATCTGATTTCTGACGAGTACGTATAGCCTACCGAACAAAAGCCGCATTCTGGTGTATTGTATACACTAGTTGTACCGGGTCTATTTACTATGAACAGGCATTAAGAGACACAAAAACCATTTCATCATGGAAAAGAGATTAAACGTTGTTGATGGCATTTGGAACCTTAGTGCTTCCAGGAAATCTAAGGAATTCATACGAAAACATGAGAGAGAAAGAAAAACAAGATAAAACAGAGAGGGTATACAGTCGTATTTTCAGTATAATACACAAACACATACGCAAACACGCACACACAGACAAACATATATGGAGAGAAAGAAAGAGGGAAAGATATACATATATACATACGTTCATATATGTATATGCACACATACATACACACGTATAGATACGTGCATGTATATATATATATATATATATATATATATATATATATATATATGTAAGTATGTATATGCATATATATATATGTATGTATATGCATATATATATATATAATATATATATATATATATATATGTAAGTATGTATATGCATATATATATATATGTATGTATATGCATATATAT
>NC_042998.1:77867666-77912666 GCF_006345805.1 Octopus sinensis | reverse complement strand
TTAAAATCTCATGACCTAACTCCAAAAGATGCATTCATAGAAACTTTTAGTCATATCTCGACCGACCGTCTTCCCACATGGCTAACAAGCATCTTTATCTTTGCATTTGTGTCTGCATTGTGTCATCTAGTGTATTTATATAATATTCTTCCCGATACTTCATTAATAATTCATCTAGATGGAATTCCTGTAACACATTATTTTGCTATTTTTATTATTACAACATTTCGCATACAAATAAACGAGGTCAGGCAATTTTATCTTCACTGGTGTAAATAAAAATATAACTCCGTTTTATTTTTTCCTATAATCATCCCTTTATTTATATATATTTTAAGAATCGTAAATTATATAATTTAAGACGTGCTTTTCATAAAATTGCTATAAAGTAATTTGATTCATATTTTGGAACAATGTTTCTGTAAAATCAATGGATGATCCCGTGTCCAGCTCCTTCTGATACAAGTGTAAGACTTTAAATAACTTATTTGATAAACGTTTCCTTGTTTACAAATCATAATTGCAAAGGATAAATTTATTATTGACAACTTTTTTTCATTTATCTGCTATTATATATAAGATTATAAACACGTCTTATTTACAGTAATATCTCTTACATTTCTTAATCTTCTAAGTAGTATCAATATTAATAAGACATACAGTTATAATCCTGTAGTTAATTGTGGGTAATAGAAAATATGTCAAGAGTTACAGATTTATGACTATATTAGAATTTGCAAGAAATTTATTTATCAAATTGATTAATTCTATACTTTTGTCACCTGCGGCTAGGCACCCTTTTATCGACTATTCTACTTCAGATATAATTTGTCACGAAATATATACACATAACATTTAACTAGAAATAAGGTGAAGTCATAAATATTTTAAATGAGTATTAATTTGAAATGAGTATATATTAAATAACTTTAAATTGCTTAAAACGTGTAAAATAAAGAATAATGTTTTTAAATAATGAGAATATACTTTCATTTACAATATAACAGTTGACATTGGCCTCCAAATCTATTTTCACTTTGATACAATACAGAATAATGTCTTGATACAAAACAGAATAATGTCCTGTAGGAACTACATGTAAAGAAACGATCAATTTGAATAAATGGTAATCTGTGCAGCTATAGTAAAATGTCGCCTTAATCAACTAGCAAAAATACGAAATAATAAATTTCTTGTATCTCCAAAACAAGAAACAAGATACGTTATTTTATATAGTGGGAGAGATTGTTACACTCACCGGTTTAATACCACTACTTCTGGCACCTTCAATGCGTGCTCCACTCTGTTACAAGCATTCGAGAATGGTTCACCTTTTGAGTATAGATTCCCGTACTTTGCAATAGCCATAGAGGCACTGTAACAAGTAGTGCATTCCCTCCTAACTAACAGATAAACATATGTTTTTTTGGGTTTGCAATATTCGTGATGTGAAATTGTGTAGTTAGAAAGATATTATTATATCTGGGAAGACAGAATGAACTAAACAGAACAGGTGGAGACACGTGAGACGGAGAGTCTTTGAAGAGATCACAGGATGTGTGACGAACGATTTCCTGGCAATGGACACGAAATTAAAATAATAATAGAGTTGAAGTGAGGACTAAATATATAGATCAATTGGGAGGATTATGACCATCCCCAAATATACATACATTTATACAAAAACTCACACACATGCAATCATAGACATACATACATGCATACATACATACATGCATACATGCATACATACAAACATATCACCGTGATCACCGTGACCGACCAGGCTATCAGATGTTGCTACATAGCCCTGGTCACAATGCGCCTCGCATTGTTTTAGCCGTCAAATGACGCCACTCCGCTGGCTAAGCGAGCAGGCGAACAGAAGAAAGAGTGAGAGAAAGTTGTGGCGAAAGGGTACAGCAGGGATCGCCACCACCCCCTACCAGAGCCTCGTGGAGCTTTAGGTGTTTTCGCTCAATAAACAATCATACCGCCCGGTCTGGGAATCGAAACAGCGGTCCTACGCCATTGCGCCTCCACATACATACATATATTGGGATTTATTACGGTAAAGCGGTCTGAAGTTAGCAGAAATGGTATCTAACTACTTGAAGTGTATAATAGAGAGGGATTAACTTAGGGTTTTATGGGATTTTACTGTTATAGACGCCCTGGGTACCGTTACCGACATATTGGGTAGTTTCCTTACTAAAACCGGTGTAACTACGAGAGTTGCAGTAATACAGAAATCTGTTTTATTAGGAAAGCAAATATTTTCCCAATGGTCCTCGAAAACTGGTTGTAACCCGGTATCAAGAACACTGATTCAAAATGAAACTCAGTTAAGCATATTATATAATGATGACAAGTAAAAGTAAAAGGAGAAGTAGAAGTAGAAGAAGAAGAAGAAGAAGAAGAAGAAGAAGAAGAAGAAGAAGAAGAAGTAGAAGAAGAAGAAAAGAAGAAGAAGAAGAAGAAGAAGAAGAAGAAGAAGAGAAGAAGAAGAAGAAGAAGAAGAAGAAGAAGAAGAAGAGAAGAAGAAGAAGAAGAAGAAGAAGAAAAGAAGAAGAAGAAGAAGAAGAAGAAGAAGAAGAACAACAACAACAACAAGCACAAGAACAACAACAATGGCAACATCAACAACAACTGAAGAAGGAAATAAATTAATGGAAAATTGAAAACGGTGTATTTGGAAAACTTGAAGCTTGTATTGAAGTCTAAACTTCAAAAGAAAAATAGTGATAAATGCAATGCATTTATGGACAGTTGGTGTGCGGCGATGAGATGGTGAATTGACTAAGAGATGGAATTTGAAAGAAAATGAGAAAAACATGCACTATGTAGGGGGCACTTCATCGAAAGGCAAATATCAGTTGTTTATACATGAAAAGGGTTATTGGTAAAAGAAGACAAACATGCAAGTGTTTGCACCCCTTCAAACCCCCTCATATTATTTGAGAGCTTCTTTCTGTATAATGCTTTCCGTTCATATTTAAGAGTTTACTTGAAGGAAAAGCAGATGAAAGACATTGTGCAATGAATTATGATGACGACAATAGCAACAATAATAATAGTTTCAAATCTTGACATAAGACCGACAGTTTATTCGGGGGAGGGATGTTTCTGGATGACATCTGTCCTAGTATTTGACTGATATTTTATTTTAACAACCCCGAAAGGATGAAAGACAAATTTGACCTCGAGGAATTTGAACTCGGACCGTAAAATGCAGGAAGAAATGTTGCAAAGCATTTTCCCGATGCTCTACTGACCCTTTTAACAGTAAATTAAAGTGAAATTTTCCAAACGTGTAGATTTCAGATGTGAATTATACATATGTAAGATCTAGAGAATATACTATCAGTTTAATCTAAATGATTGTAGCTTATATCTATAATGCTTTATGGTATGATTCCAATGCAAAATGTCATCGAAAAAATTCCAACCTATATTCAAACACAACACATTTATGTCAACCGAGACCCATTTATTCACGATTATTTCGAAACAAGTCACCAAAGAAGATAATCTTATAACTAAGAAATGTAAATTTATCCAAGGAATATCACATGATATGTTTCAGGTCAACGGGAACTCTTGCGTTTGTTATTCAATCCAAGAATGAAGGATATGACTTCATAATTTCGCTCAGTTAGACATAGCCTCAAGCAATACTAAACGAAATTTTTCTTTTTTAAATTTTAGATACATATATACGTTATACTTTAAATTCATAACCCATGAAATGTGCGTACATACGATTTGGACTCTGAAATGATTTTTAGTTTTATTGTGTGGTATTATTATGGGATACTAGAATGTGCGAAGAAAAGCGGAAACAGAAATATCTGATGGTAAAAGTATGGCATCTAGGTAGTAATTACATTTATATTTTCAAAACAAAAAAAATATTGAGAGAATAAAATAACAATTCACTCCATTGATTTTATTGTACTGAATTTCGTTGTTTGTAGCTTTTACAATTTAAACATCCCTAGAGTAACATTTTTCTCTACAGGCTGCTTGAATAATCTTGGTTAATCGTAGTTTATCAACTCACTATATGACACATGTAAAGACCTACTGTATGCTTGTATGAAGTTTGTTTTCACCATTTATCAATCATGGAAATTTTATTGTTTGTATGAAGTTTGTTTTCACCATTTATCAATCATGGAAATTCTATTTTCAAAACGTATTTTCAAAAATTATCAAAAGTCAATAGAGACTCATCTACAATGCTTCGAGGAGTAGAGAGTCAGCATGTGCAGTGGGTGAGAGGAGCAAAACTGATGACAAATCGCTACATAATATAATCCTAAACAAATTCTCTAACATAGGGCAATGTACGCTGTGTGTAAGTAAATATTATTTAGGTCAACGGAACTTGTATTGCGGTACTTTTCAATTGAGTGTAACTACACTAGTGCAGTTTATCAGTCGATTTATATAACAGTTGTCAGAAATGTCTTGCATTTTAAAATTTTTGTTGAATTTTTATAATTATGGGCGCCTTGTCAGCGCTTATATGATTAATACACGCACACATACACATGCACAGGCACACATGGGTGTTTTTATTTAACATTAAGCGCTATCTCACTCAAATTTTCCATTTCAATTTAACCTGATGTCTGTTCATTCTCATTTACTGTTTTTCTCCTGTTTTATCTTTATGACTCACCACCTTTTCAGCATAATCATTTGCTCTGTACATAACGTGTGGGTTCGTGTGTGTGTGTTTATATGTATATGCATGCATGTATATATATATATATATATATATAATATATATATACAGAAAGAGAGAGAGAGGGAGAGAGATACATATATACATATATACATGTACATATATATATATATACATATATACATGTATATATATATATATATATATATATATACATATATACATGTATATATATATACATACATATATATATGTATGTGTATGTGTTTTTATATATGGGAGGTGCGTCTCTGTGTGTGTGTTTCTATCCGTCTGTCTGTCTGCCTGTTTGTATGTATGTACGTGTGTATGAGTGTATTGTATTTATGTGTTCATGCGTTTTTGTGCGTCTGCCTGTGTATCTAATCTTTGACTATGTATATAAGACATCGCTTATATCATTACACCATTATTGGTATACCCTTAAATAAACATCCACGCTTATATTACATATAGGAGTGCACATTTTCATATTACCACTTGTTTCAGTCCTTTCTCAGTATAAGAGAGAAAAAATAATGGCTGCTTTATGCCTAGTAAAATATATTGAAAGCAGCTTACATTTCAAAGTTGCCTTGACTATGAGATAATACCTTACTACTCTCTGCAGATTTACTAAATAGCACACAGATACAATACTTATATATTAGGTAATCCCATAAGTTCTGTCCGAAATTTGAATAAAGAAAACAAGTGATAAATTGAAATTTAATCATCAATGTACTTTGCCTGATTATCTAGGACTTCCTTCCATCTATTTACAAGCTTTTTAATCCCATTAATGTAAAACCGTTTCGATTTCAAAACGGAGAGCTCTGGAATGACAGTTTCGCCCTCCTCCTGGCTTGCGAAAATTATGTCCCCCAAATAATTCGGTAAACTACAAAACAAATTGTAGTCTGAAGGAGCAAGGTCGGGAGAATGAGGTGGATGAGGAATGTTTTACCAAACAAGCTTTTAGATTTTCTGTGATGTGATCTTTGCAGTGTGGGGTTGCGCATTGTCCTGATGAAACATCACTCCTTTTCGATTCACTAAAACAGGTCTTCTTCTCTTCAAATCTTCGTTCAAACGCCTCAATTGCTGACAGTAGACTTGAGCATTGATTGTTTCATTAGGTGGTAACAATTCAAAGTGAATTGCTCCTTTGCAATCCCACCAGATAGAGAGATGAACATTTTTTTCCATGAATTTCCCTTCTCGGTTGTAGTTGAGCTTTTTTTTCCTTTTACCAAGCCACATTTTACAACGTTTAACATTTCGATAGAAGATCCATTATTCGTCACCAGTCGCAAGTCTATCCAAAATTGGTGAAAAGAGTTCGCGAGAATGGAGAGAAGAGCAGATGGCAACTTGAGATTTGCGATTGCTTTCGGACAATTCATAAGGCATCCATGTTCCAAGTTTAGGAACCTTTCCAAGTTGTTGAAGATGACGATGAACAGTTGTATGCTTTGAACTAAGCTTTATTGCCAGTTCTTCAACTGATTATGCAGGATTTTCTTCAAGGAGCTTAGCATCAAACTCAACTGGACGTCCTGTTCGATCTTCATCTTCAAGGCTGAAATCTTCACTTCTGAATTTTGCAAACAATCTTCTGCAAGTTCTTTCATTCAAGCATTCTTTCCCATAAACTGAGTGTATGTTTCGAGTCGCTTCGGCTGCAGAGTTTCTATTTTTTTGTTCTCATAAAGCATAATGTGCTTCAAATGCTCTTTGGATACTTTCATGTTAGAAAGAGTTTTAATCAAAGAATTTTTAATTTTATTATTCTGTAAAATAATATTTAATTAGTTTAAATGTACACAAATGCATTAAATTCCATTAGACATTCTAAAATATTAGTATTTACACACTGACAGAAATGTGCAATGTAGAGAGTATATACACTACATAATATATACAGCATATATATATGTATATATATTTGTATATAGGTATTTATATATAGCAATTTGTACATAGGTGCAGGCGCGACTGTGGGGTAAGTAGCTTGCTTCCTAATGACATGGTTCCTGGCTTAATCCCATTGTGTGGCAAGTGTCTTCTACTATAGTCTCGGGTTGACCAAATCTTTGTGAGTGGATTTGGTAGACGGAACCTGGAAGAAGCCCGTCGTAGATATATATATATATAATATATATATATATAGTGTGTGTGTGTGTGTGTGTAAATATATATATATTATATATATATATATATATATATATATATATATATATATATAATAAATATTAGGGAATAAATCCAAATTTACAGGGAAAAAATCAGATTTAGGATTAAATCCAATTTTATAGTAAAATATTATATAATATTATTAGAGACAAAACCACTATTTTGCAAAACAAACAAGGAAAGACTTAATCAATACAGAAACAATTGTAGTGGCGGTTTTTTTGACTTTTTATTAAAATTTTATGTATTGATTAAGTCTTTCCTTGTTTGTTTTGCAAAATAGTGGTTTTGTCTCTAATAATATTATATTTATATATATATATATAATGTTTGTGTGTCTGTGTTTATCCCCTCCACTATCGCTTGACAACCGATGTTTGGTATAGTTATGTACCTGTAACTTAGTGGTACGGCAAAAGAGAGGATATAATAATTTCTAGGCTTACAAAGAATAAGTCCTGGAGACGATTTGTTATACAAAACCTCGTTGTGGTGCTCCACTATGGCCGCAGTCAAATAACTGAAACAAATAAATGAATAAAAGAATAACGTGGACTGCTGGCAAATTTTTTCCCTCCCCCTCCTGCCTCTTCTTTTGAACTTTCCGGTCTCTTGTTTCCAAAGAAGAGCTTGATCGAAACGTTAACCAACCACTCTTTCTTTCCTTCTCTGAGCGTCTTATTAATACTCTGCATATACCACGTCCTCGCGTAATTGTCTTTTTTTTTCTGTTGTCACGTTCTCTCCGTTTCTTAAATTATGTATATCTCTTGTATAAAATCCGTTCTGTCTGTGTATGTGTGTGGCTTCTATGATCACGGGCATCCTCCATCCGACTGAGCTCAAATTTGGTATGTAGATACCGACGGTATCAGGGCGTGTAAAATTCCAAAAATCGATTCCAGATGAGAATGCAATCGATAAAGCCGTGGGAAATCGTTTTTCTTTGGAATAGAAAAAAAGTATATCTTTATTTCTTCTTTTGCTGGTGTCTCAAATTTAGTATATTCAGTGTTTCTCAAAAGGAGGCCTATGGGACGAGCGGACAAATCATTTTGAGAAAATTTGGTTTAAATGTTTGACAATTCAGCACCGTCCATTGTGTGGGGGGCGTTTTGCTCGTATATATATATATATATATATATATATTATATATATATATAATATATATATATATATATATATATAGTGTGTGTGTGTATACGAGTGAATAAACAAACTAAAAGAAAAAGGGCCAGCCACTTAACACTTTTAGTAGGTGTTACATGTTTGATTCGGTCCCATGCTACTTTAAGTTTCTCAGGCCCCTAACAGGTGCATACTCTTTCAGGATTCTCGAATGCCGAATCCAAAAGCCCGGAGAAGTCGGGCTCCCGTCAGGTGCCCGCAAAATTTGAAGTAGCACTGGAACTCAATATATAGGGGCAAGATTAAAAGAGAAAAAGAGAGGGTAATAAAGAGACAGTCAAATATAAAATCAAGCTGAATTATGAAGAAAATGCGGAAAATATTTTATATTTCTTTCTGATACCAGCCTTTCTCTAAGGACCAGGTTGTCATAAACATCTACACATATGTATTGTCTTCAACAGTGTTACTGTAGACTGAGTCATTTATTTGTATATAGCGTTTCTAAACCTTAAAACACAACATAAAAAAACACTCTGTATAAAGAATGTCATAACTTGAAGCTGGGAGACTTGAATTCGATGCGCCTGCTTACATAGTTATATCCATATTTCACTGAACCCTAAATTATAAATATATGCCTACTTTGAGCGAAATAAAACCTTCCAAGTATGTCCCTGTGTGATATGCATCACACCTAATTATCACTTCATATAGCTTCACGGACTCCCGAAAACAGCAACACAGACGAAGACTATATAAAGTCAAAAAGCAACCCTAAGTACAGCACATTCGGACCAATTCGAACAAGCAGAAGCTTCGAAGTCACTGTTAAACGTCTTGTTTTGAAAGTTCAGTATATATATACTTTACCAAAATGTATTGTGTAAATCTTCAGATGATTTTAAATAGTTTATAAATAATTTTACATAAAAAAAAATATATTTGTGTAAAGTGTTTCTCTCTTTCTCTCTCTCTCATTCCCTCTCCCATTCCCTCTGCCCCTCCCTCTCTGTATATATATGTATATATGTGCGTGTATATCTATGTTTGTATGTATGCATACACAGATATATGCATACATACATATATATGTATGTATGTATGTATGTATGTATGTATGTATATATATATATATATATATATAATATATATATATATATATATATATATATATATGTCTGTATATGTGCGTGTACACATTGTGTGTAAACATGAACTCATATAATAACACCATGCTTCCATATTTTGACAGGATTTAATATATTCTGATTTGAGCAGTACATTTTCATATAAATTTTACAACTTTTCTCAGTTTTTGAACTTCATACAATATATGAATTTCTTTAGTATTGTTCAAGTGAGATACGCAGAATATATGAGACATTTATTGTCTGTGTTTGTTTCTCGAGCGAACAAATGTATCATATTAATTTTAAATCGAATACTCTCTTGGTGTTTACGGTTTAATTTCGCACTTTCAATAGTACGATATAGTATATTTATTATCATATACAGACTTCTTTATTTTATATTGTAAATGGTAACGCTCTTGCTTTATGTTTCTTTCATTTTATAAGCAGTAGTATATCAGATACTACTAATACATTGAAGTCGAGTCAAGCTATTGTTTCTCACAATAAGCTCTTTCTGAGATGTTAAAGAATAAAATCAATATGAATATTATCTGGAAGAACCGCAATAGTTCCGATGTCGTTTAGTCTCAGATCCGCTCCGAAATACAAACGTGTGATGGAAAGGGCTTTAATAAACAACGACTATTGTTTTACAGAATAGTCGTTGTCTATTAAAATGTACAGAAGCAGATTATACATCAAGTTTATTTTTGAGACAATAAAATGTTGTTTGAGGTAAATTTGTTTGGTATTTCCAAAACGCAACTGTTTCATATGCACGCACACGTTGGCTTAACTGCTATCATGATGTCAAAATGTTAGTTCTGTGTGGGCTGAGACCTTGTCAGGGTTTCTATATTTTTGTTTCTATTTTTTAATTCCAGTTATCCTTCAAGCCATTAAGTAGCCTCCTGCTTGAACATTTTATTAGTATAGGGAGTTAATCGAATGATAATTGCAACGAGGAACACTTAAAAGTAAAATATTGACTAGAAATGGAATGACAGGGCTCCATATGACTCACTTCATATTCTAATGAGAAATAATCGCCCTCGAAATTTGAGGTTCGCGAACGAAGATCAGGAAGGCTGTCCACGTCGCGTGCATGCACGCTCATGACTGACAAGTCCGATATGAGAAAGGCAGGTCTGTGAGCAGTGTCCACAGACGAAGGTAACATCCGGTGTGGTGTCAGAGGCGGCCCGCGCCTTCCTCCTGCATCTCTTGTCTTTAATAAGTGCATCTCTTCTTTGTTTCTCAAACTTGCTGACTGCGTTGAAGATCGTGTGGCGCCAAACATCACGGTCCGCAGCCAGGTCTGACCAGCATTGGTGGTTAATTTGACATGCTATTAGAGACTTCTTGAGGCAGTCTTTGTAGCCTTCCAAAGATTGCTCTATTTGGCGAACTCTCCACCGGCCACCGATACATACACATAAAAACACACATATATATATACATGCACACACATAATCATATACACATACATTCATACACACACACGCACGCACACAAACACACAAGTGCACATGCACACCAATGCTTACACATAGAAATAAAGACACGTGCGTAGTAACTGTGTGATGAGTCTCATTCAAAAGTTGTAAAACATAAGCCAGGTCACCCTGAAATTCAAATCCCCGTCATATAGATATATAATATTAAACGAGAGACAAAGATATACTGGAGCAGATAGTGTGAATTTAAATGCCTGTGTATGCAAAAGATATATCTTAAGTGTGCTTGTGAGTATGTGTATGTGCCTATGATGTTTGCAAGTGGTTTTGTTTTTTCTCTTGCGCTTGTGTTTATGTGAATAAGTGTGTGATTTAATATGTTTGCAATAGTATGTTTGTTGATGTGAGTATTTATATGTGTAAATGGGTTTGTGTATTTTGTACGCTTACCTAACAAGGTATTTGTATGGAAATATATGTGTGTTTTTATATGAGCCCGCAAATGCGTGTGTACCAAAAATGAATGCGCAATGAACACTTCTTTTGTTTAAGTGAGAAAATTAAAGCTTGCCTGGTGTCATATTAAATTTGTCGACACTTCAGAGAAAAAGGACATGAATGAGAAATACGAGATGAAAGAAAAACTTAGGAAGAGGGCAGGAGGACAGAAAAGTAAAGTATAGAGGCGGGAAGCGGAGGAATAGACAAGGCTACGTTAACAGAAGTGTCTGCATTTCTTTTAGGATAATTGAACGAGTGTGATAGAATGATGTGAAGTGAGAAGGAAATAGATAGTGAGTGAGAGGTGAGGGGGAGAACGATGCAAGTATTAAGAATAAATTTGATTGATAAATAATAGTAGACAGACAGTAAGATAGAGAGAGGTGGGGAGGGGATGACAACGAAATATAGGGTACAAAATGAGAGGTACATGTATATACGCAATAGATAATTAGCAAGTGAGTGAAAATGTGACAAAATTGAAAAAATTAGACTGTGAGGATAGAAGTTGAATGGTAGTATTAAGGTCACATGCACACACACACACACACACACACACACACACACACACACACACACACACACACATTAATATGTAAATGCAGAGATTTAAAGAGAGATTTACGTTAAAGGATGTTGAGAGACTGTGGTAAGTAGAAATATCAATATGCAACAGAAATGATATAGACTGATTGAAGAATAAATGTCTTAAAGGATACTGTGGAAAAACCAGAGTAAATTGTTATACAGGCAGAATTAAGGCACGAGGAAGAGTAACAATATAGCTGTTAGACTTCCTAAGAAAGGAGAAAGAGAGAGAGAGAGAGAGAGGAGAGAGAGAGAGAGAGAGAGAGAGAGAGGCGGGGAGTGGTATTGAAGAGAAATTGTGTGCAACAATGAAGATTAGAGAACGGTGGATAATATGAAAGTATTTATTACAATAAGAGAGACCAAAAGAAAGGATTAAATCGTCGAATGTGATCAAACTGCAAATGGATTAAGTGAATAATTCGATTTGGGAACTTCCGACTAATCTAAATTACTGCATGGTAATATCCATGATTTGGTCAATAAGCAATGTAAGCAATTTCGATGGTGATCAATACGGAAATTACATGAATTTTTTGTCTTCTTGCTATCCTAATGTTTAATTGTCGCCCATACATGCATGCATTCATACATATATGCATTTACATATTTGTATATATATATACGTACATATATATGCATATACATGTATATATTTTTATATATATGTACATATATATATGTGTATACATATATATATGTATATATATATATATGAGTGTGTGTCTGTGTCTGTGTGTGTTTATATGTATGTATGTCATGATTCAATTCGCTTCAAGATTTTTTGCCAATTGAGAGACGACCGGTTTCTAACCTAGATTCAAGTTTTCTTCATTGGAATTTCAACAACAACAACAGGGTATTTTTGTTTGTTTGTATGTATGCATGTATGTATGTAGTGCAGATTTGTATTTTTTATATATGTATTCTCAGGTATATAGTTACATAGTTAGACATGCTCATATATATTTAAATGATAAATGGAAACTTTTACAGATTTTTACAGTTCCAGTGAGGGATTGAATCTATTGTCTTCCAATTAGCTTTCTCCTTTCTGCTTTTGAGAAGCCTAATTTCTCAAGATTGGTATTTAGGCAGTGTGTAACATATTTCAGGGCCCTAATAATTACAGGTATAAATATGAACTTGTCATCTGGATAGAGTAACTGCAGATTTGCTCAATAGTTCAGCACGGGTGTTCTCTTTGTCACTTTCTTCAGCTTTATGTTAACATCCGCTGAGAAGCTAATTTTAACAAGCGTGCACAGTTTCTCTTCTCTATCCCAAACATCATATCAGGTTTGTTGTGCTTATATTTTATTGAGGTCTTCACTGGTACATTCCACGAGTATTCTTTTTATTATGAGTGGATATAGCTTCTACCATATTCTGGGTTCTTATTTCTTTATTCTCGGGACGGATTTCATTACAGAGTGACCTAGCTACAATGTCATGTTTCATCGGTAGATAATACCGCGATGACGACTGCTTATGATGTAGGTCATATCTTCTGTGTGAACTCCACAAAGTCTGCATCGGTCATCACACTTTACAGCTTTTACCTGCATCTCTATCTATATATATATATGTGTATGTACATATATGTATATATATGTATTAATATTTCTTTTAAGCATAGAGAGACTAGTAGTAAGCTCAATATACGTATCGTACAAAACACAATGTTAGATGAGTGTACACTGGTATCACTTGCCATTCCTCAAACCATGATCTAGTAAAAAGCATTAAATTACTTTCAACAGTTGCTGAAGTTATTGAAATGCTTTTTTCTTCCTGTGGATAGTCCGAAATATTCAAGAAGTGCCCTAATCTCCATAGCATTCGTGTAACAGGATAATCAGCGATTGTGATACCGAGGTTGGATAGGAAATTCTAACAAAATGAAATGAAATTACAGAATAATGTAAATGTCTCTAAATTTAGTGTCTCATATAGATCAATATTGGATAATTTTGATACGTTTATCGTCCAAATGTAATGTGAAAGGAGGAGAATGTTACCAGAATACAAAACAGCAAAAATCGTTTCATGAAGTTTGAAAGAAATCTTACTGAATTCTAGTAACCTAACTTGAACTATTCCTTGTTTACAATTCTACTCCTCTGGAGCAATGAAAGGTTTCTCCACACTTAATGTGTCTGGTATATGCTACACAGTAAGATTCAAGTTGCACGGCATTGATTCATCAATTCAAACGTTGCCATGAGAATAAATATATTTAATCAGAGGCTCTTCTAAATTTGGACAACCCACCTGTCAGAGTTTTGAATCTCATTTTACTCCAAATGCTAGTAATTATCAAATTCTTTTTCATTCAACCAAACAATTTTGCTGCAAGAATTCATAAGTTATTTCCATTTTCAACACTTTGAAAATGGAAATAATTGATTCCAGCAATTCGTGATAAATATGGATCCTTCAAAAGTTTTGGAATACAATATGCATGCACTAAAAGTATTAAAGACGCATAGGAAAACCTTAAACTTGCATGTCTCATATCGAGGCAGAAAAACATATACCTCGATATAATTAAGGAAGCCGGTAGTATAGAGAATGAAATCTATAATATTAATAGTTTCGTGCTCATGGTATAAAAAGTGGGATAAAAAGTAGTTAATGAAATCGATATTTAGAATATATCGGATGCTGATAACCATCAGCTGTAAAGTCTATAAAGATGAAAAGACACACAGATATGAAATACTGAAACCTGTTTTTAAAAAATAAAATAAATATCTGAAAAAACGACTCATGCTTTCAAGCAACTTCAAGAAAAAGAGTCGACATATCAACAAATAACAAAAACTTAAGTTATCTGCAAAAGTTTAATTACCAAATAGAGCTAGTAGTAGCAAATTTATTTTTTATCATCATCTCATATTGTGCACAAACTAAGATGCCAATATGTTTAATTGATTACCGTCTCTATTTTAAGTTGTATATTTTAATAGTTGATATATAAGTTCATGCAAAGAATTTTTTTAATATACACTTGTGCAATGTAAATCAAGGGAATTTTATGCAAGTGTATGCTGCACTCCGTAACTAGAAGAACTTAAAAATGATGCCTCACTTCTCTCAGATGAAGCGGTCTATGATAGCAAAGGAAAAATATAATCTAAGACATGGTGTATACTTAAATAAATAAATACCTAAGTGAATAAATACATACATATACACAAAGAGATATGTATTCACATACTATCATCCAGATATTTGCAAAACAGCCAGAAATGATCTCACACAGACACAGACACAGACACACAAACACACAAACACGCGCGCGCAAACACACACACACGCATACACACATACATACACACACAAACACACAAACATACGCACAATCACACGCGCGGGAACACATATACACGCATGCAGGTATATATCACGTAATCACATGACTGATCGAACAATCAGATGTTACACCTCACTGACTACAATGCGCTTTACATTGTTTCAACCTTTGAATGACGCCACCTCGCTTCCAATGACACATACACATGCAGACACACATACATGCATGCACGCACGCACACACACACACACACACATATATACACGTGCACATATAGGCACTAACATTCTCTCTCTCTCTATATATATATAAGGATGTATGTGTATATATAGCAATATATATGTATGTGTTTGTATAAATATGTGTGTGTGCTGTGAATGTGCGCTTATATATAATGATGCACTTACTCTATGCAAACATTGATATGTGTTCTGTTGGGAAAATTATTCAAGGAAGCAACTTTCCAACAATTAAAGAAGCGCAACAATTAGGGATTCATTGATGCGGAAACATGAATTCGTGAATGTAAGTCTGTTTGTCAATGTATATACCTATATGCTTGGAAATGGATGCGTGGCGTTCGATCATATTATTTATGTTACTATGTTTATATATTATTTATGTTATTATATATATATAATTACTGTTATTTTTATTGTATTTTTGTTTTTAGATTCGTGTAACGTCGTCTGTTTTTCTGTCTTTGTATTCGTATACATTCGATGCTTTTTCCCAAGGAATCTAATGCTCTTAGCTTAGTTTTTCCTTGGGGCTGGCCAGATTGTAGCAATTTCAAGATTAATCAGCGGAAATTGCGAGAATGATCCGATTCTTGACTGAAGATAAAAGTCTTCGAATGACTCGTCCTTTTTTTTGTATCGTCTATCTGGATGTTTTGTTGTCCCTTTTTGTATCACCTAGTTGTCCGGATGTTTTGCGTTCTTGTCCCATTTTCTATTTTATTTCATATATATATATATATATATATATATATATATATATATATATATATATATATACAAAGTGGAGTTGTAGGGTACCGCACGAATGGAATTATATACACGAAAGAAGGTTTGAAAATGCAATTTTAAAAGATGTTTATTTACTTTACCAGTTTCACTCTTTGGAAAAAGATTGTCAAAAGTAACATGTAGAAGTTTGGTTGCGTTAATCATTGGTTATTACAAATTGCTACATTACATATATACAGTCTTTGGTAACATATTGGGCACAAAAGATTACTACTTAAATAATCATTCTCAAGAACATGCTTAAGGTAGTTTCCAGAAGGAATTATTAAAAAGTTCAGTGGGATATTGGTATTGGTATTGTATCTGTATATTCAAACACGCACAGAATATTGGTTGACACAGAGTACTATAATGCATATATATATATACATTCTTTGGTGACAAGAGCATGTTGAGAACATAAAAAAGTTTAACAAGTTCATTGAAATATTGGGCACAAATATATATATATTTTTTTTTTCCTCTAGTTTTAGCTCAGAGCTGCGGCCATGCTGATGCACCGCCGTTTTGTGCTACACTGTTACTGCGAAGAACCTCGTCTAATATGTGGCACTTGGTGAAGAATGGATTTTGATATAGCAACTCTCATTTGCACCTCTTGCCGTGAGGTAGGTTCATTTGGGACTCTCGACAGGAAGATGTCCAGCTTTGATTTAAAAACCGCTACATCTACTTTGTGCAAGTTCCTCAGACTCTTTGGGGGAATATTAAAAGGCTGTGGGCCCTTGAAACCCAGGCTGTTGCAAAGAGACGATCTTCTTTGTGAATCTTCTCTGGATTGCTTCAAGGTCCGCTGTTAATTTTACACTGGTGGGTGATCATATCTGTGAGCAGTAATCCAGGCGGCTGAGGACGAATGTCCGCCAGAGGAACATCATGGTTTCCTTATCTCTGGTTCTGAATGTTCTTAGGATCCATCCAGCCAGTCGTCTGCACTTTGTCGCCATCCTGGTATTGTGCACTTGGAAAGAGGTATCATCACTCATGTCGATACCCAGGTCCCTCACAGAAATAGGCTCTGGGATTAAAATTCCCTGTGGACCGGTGTATCCTGTAAGTTTAATGTTCAGTTTTGGATGCTGGTAGCGCATGGCCTGGAATTATCCTCAGCCTATCTGTAGATTGAGTCCAACTCCTGCTGCAGGTGTGCAACATCGCTGGGGTTCTGTATTTTCTGTGAGACTTTCGTATCGTCTGCATAGCTGGCCAGAGTAGCTATCCGGGAATTTGAGGGCATATCTGAGAGGGCCACTATAAAAAGCAGTGGTCCCAAGACAGTGTCCTGTGGAACACCGCTCGCTATTTGTGTGTTCATAGAGGTGGCTCCATTAACCACTACTGCCTGACTCCTATCTTTCAGGAAGTCATGCAACCACACTCCAAGTTTTCCAGCTATGCTGAGGTCACGCAGTTTGTGGCATATCATACCATGATCCACCTTGTCAAAAGCTTTTGAAAAATCAAGGCAGATTACGTCCACATTTGATATGTTGAGTAACTGCCTCAACACCCACTCATAATGTTGTAAGAGCTGGGTCAGGCATCTCCTACCTGGTCGAAAACCATGCTGGGTACCACTCAGCAAGTTATTTTCCTCAAGAAATGCGATTAGTTTCTTTCTGACTATCCGTTCCATGACTTTGCTGATGTGTGAAGTCAGAGAGATAGGCCTATAGTTTTTGGCATCTGCTCTACTTCCACCTTTATGTATTGGGCATATTATCGCCTCCTTCAGCTTGCTTGGCAGTTTGCAATTCGCAAGAAAGCTCTGGAAGAGAATCTTGAGGGGTTTTGCCAGGGCATGCTTACACGCTTTGAGGAGGGTGGCTGGGAAACCATCTGGACCAGCAGCTGAGTTTGTGTCCACTTCATGTATGGCTAGTAGGACATCTTTTTCGCTAATGTCAATACATTCTATTGTAACTGCCTCGCTGGTTATAGGTGAGGTGGCAAAGAAGTCCACTGGTTTGTTCACTTGTCTGAGTTCCAACGAGGTGAACTGGTCATTCAGCATCTCACTGATCTTAGTTGGACTGTCTGTGAGGGAGCCATTCTTTTGGAGGAGGGGTCCTATCTTGTAGTGCACTGAGACTGTTTCTTTCGCGTAATGAAAGAAGGCCTTTGGGTTTGATTTAATATTTTTTATAACCCAGGCTTCTTTGTCTGCTTTCTCCTTCACATAGGATTGTTGCAGCCTTTTTTAGATCTCCATCAGTGTTATTTTTAGGCGGGACGTTTCGCTTCTTTTGGGATGTTGGTTGAGACGATTTGCAACCTTCGTCCGTCGTCTCATGAGGATCTTCCTGTCTCTTGGAATCTTGCTCCCATTTGTTTTGGCCTTGTGCTCTGGGACATATTTCTGGTATACGGCTTGCACAGAAACCATGAAACATTC
Organism: Octopus sinensis; assembly: GCF_006345805.1. Taxonomy (NCBI): domain Eukaryota; kingdom Metazoa; phylum Mollusca; class Cephalopoda; order Octopoda; family Octopodidae; genus Octopus; species Octopus sinensis. Next base: position 77,894,204 of record NC_042998.1, on the reverse strand, counting down.
TAGTTTCATGTGAATGTCCGGTATGGAGAGACATTCCGGCCAGTCCTCTCTGAGGATCTCTTTTTGGATCGATTTCCAATCTGCTTTGTGGAACTTCAGATTGGAGAGATTTCGGGTGCTTCCTTTAGGCTGTATGCCTCTGGTTACTTTTGGCCCAAACATAGACAGCTCTATTATGTTGTGATCCGAAACTGATGTCGGTGTCACTTTCACATCATGAATGATGTCCATATTGTTCGTGAAGCAGAGATACAGAATGTTATTCGCCCTAGTTGGCTCGTGTACAACTTGCTCCATGAATAATGCATTGGTGAGGTTGAGCAGGGACTCCACCTGTACTTGCTTGCAATGATTCATTCCTGAGAGTATGTGACCTTCGGGCCATTTAAAGTTGGGGAAGTTGAAATCACCCATAAGAAATATGGTCACGTGGTGTTCCAGATTCATGAGGATTTCTTTAATTCTTGTGAGGCAATCTTCAAACTTGCCTGTGTGATTTGGGGCATCCGGTATGATTTGGGGCCTATATAAATATAGGGATGGTATTATTAAAATACTATCACAAGTGATAAGCGAATTATTAGCCTTACAGGCAAATTAATAGAATATATACATAAAATATTAGATATGTACATACAATATAAGATATTATATATATATATATATATATATATAGCGAGAGAGACGAAAGCAGCAACTATACGCTTTAATGCTTATCACCACACAAACATGGCTGTCCCGTAGGAACTGACCGTATTACTATTTTTAACCCCAGGAGAACACATGCTCTACCTTGTTATTCGATGCAGTATGCACCTCATATATATATATATATATATATATATATATTATATATATATATATATAATATATATATATATATATATTCAAGAGGGGAGTGAACCCTACCATCTTCCAGCCACAAGACTACCAGTGAAAGGCCACACCTATTAGCTAAAGCGCTATAAATAATTGACCATCTTGTCATTCTAATCATATTTAGTATTACATTATCTAATAATTTCCGCATTAAGACTCTGTAACGAGATTTTAAAGAAAATTTAGCTGCTTTTTGTAGCAGGTCAGTCGACTATATGCATATCACGGAGTTTATTCGCATTTCATAGGAACGGAATTTAAACTAGAACTGCTGACAATATAGATCACGACACCGACGCACGTGCAGCAGTATAACCCAAAGTTTACACTCATCTATGAAATTTTTAGGTGGGACGTTTTGCTTCTTTTGGTTGAGACAATTTGCAACCTTCGTCCGTCGTCTCATGAGGATCTTCCTGTCTCTTGGAATTTTGCTCCCATTTGTTTTGGCCTTGTGCTCTCGGACATATTTCTGGCATACGGCTTGCACAGAAGACATGAAGCATTCTAGTTTCATGTCAATGTCCGGTGTGGAGAGACATTCCGGCCAGTCCTCTCTGAGGATCTCTTTTTGGATCGATTTCCAATCTGCTTTGTGGAAGTTCAGATTGGAGAGATTTTGGGTGCTTCCTTTAGGCTGTATGTCTCTGGTTGTGTTCATTTCTTAAATGATAGACACGTGAGGAAAGGAAGGGGATATAACATTTCTAGAAAAAAATGTAACCTAAAGACGTATTGGTTAATTAAAATATCTTGTAAAAAATGTTACCTAGGGAAGAATTGATTAATTAAATGAATATTTAATTGTTGCGCTAACTTTATTAGGAATAACTGATGTGATATTTGTTTTCTTAAAAGTCGTATTTATTACTTCTCAAGACATCCATTTTCTCTTCTGTAGACGGGGTAGGAAATAATCGTTACTACTGAGTAATTTTGTAGCTAACTTGTGGACAATTAGCCATGACAATATTTAATTCGATAAGATAGTATTGTGAGTAGCTAAAACAATGTCAGTAGATAAACGTTCTGCTAGTGCAAATTATCTTCAGGTTATTTAGTCGTCTGGTGATGAGGGCGAAATAGCAGATCGACCTCCTTTCTACTACTACTACTACTACTACTACTACTACTACACTACTACTACTACTACTACTACACTGTAAATTAAAAGTAATAGTGCATTCAAATGCTATTCTTGTGGGAAACAGTAATACACATTGGAAAACTTATTTCCATTGCTCATTGTTAACTGAATAAGCTTTATTCTATTGGGGTTTTACAGTTTTGATCTCAGATAGCAAACAATTTTAGGAAGTATATACAGTTCGGTCTAAATTTGACAGACCTCATAAAAGGGGAAAAACCCCGCTAACAATAAGTATTTTTTAAAAAATTCAAAAATATCAACTAGATATCTCTTGGGAGATAACAGTTTACTCAAAGCAGCCGCCCTCAGCTTCTACCACGGCCCCAATACTGTTCCAGGCCTGGCGCATACGTTCCTCACTGTGTCAATGAAAGATTTTCAAACATCTCTTTAATGTTGAAAACAGATCGGGTAGTCTCTTTTTTCAGTCACGCCCACACACAGAAACCCATGAGCTTATGATCGAGGGAATTAGGAGGCCAGCAATTGAGGCTGGTGAAGTAATAATGAAATATGCAGCAACCGCTTGTGACTCTTTTGGAATATATGGCAAGGAGCCAAATTCTACTGCCAGACACTTCTATCAAAAACCCTCTCCAGCAAGAGTTTGACTAGTCTCTAGCAATTCCACATAGCCGTCTAAAATTGAACCTAACGCCATGTTCATATATGTGGGGGCAACAAAACTGCCCTCCTACTGGATAAATCATAAAAACCATCACACTTTCGAGAGTCTTCCTGATACGTGGGACATTACATGGATTGTAGGTAAACCACCTGTTCTTCCGGGTGTTGTGCAACTTATCCAGATAGAAGATGAAGATAATTTCCGTCTCAACAGGATGTCTCATGTTGTTCAGGAGCTTCTTTACCCCCGACAAGAGGTTTTCATTGGCCTTAGCTGCTAGAATGTGTCTCTTCCATCTCTTGTACGTGTAGTAACTAAGGTTTTCATTGAAGTGAAGCTTCACCGTGTGGCCTCCAACACCCATCTCTCTCGGCAAAGTCCGAGATCCCTTGTTTGGCTCTTCCATCAGCTTATCTTGCAGTTGTTGGATGAATTCTGGAGTGCAGACGCAGTCAGAACGTCTGGTGTACTCCATCTGTTGGCCACGGCTTCGTAGTCTCCGCTGGAGCTGGTCCGTGTCAGAAGTCACAAACTTTACAATGTTTACAGAGCATCAAGGGACAATATATCCACATTTTGATACCTAGCACGAATCATCATGATACAGGTAGTTGTTTTCCAATATTCAGGTTGTTTCCAGTCCTCTACGTCAGCTAACGTTTCTCTTACAATTTTAATCTTTCTGGTCTCCAGCGCTCTTTACTACTCACCAACACATTAAGCGGTTCCTGAAAATAGGAGACCTAAAAAAATCATTAAATTTAGCGCTAACACTCGGTACGCTGAGGCTTTCAACTTTTCAACAAGTTTCTGCCTCATTCCAAGATATATATTAGAATTAGAGAAAAAAAACCCCAAAAAACATGCATGTACTTGGAGATATGTCTTTTAATCAAACTAATACGGTGATACAGGTGTCTGATTGTAAACGGAACTAAGCGAAAGCACAGAGATGAACAAGTAAACCACCTATTCACTAATATGTATCATCAACGGTTTACAGTGCCGATTCTAGCCACTTACAACAGGATTTTCCTGTTCATTACAAGTATGAAAAAAAATTTTCTTTGTAAAGTATTGTTAAGTAAATAGATCTAAGTGACACCTTCGAAAATTCCGGTCGTAATTCTTCGAAACATCATGAAACAATACGACATTGTTAAATCTTACCAGAAGACTTTGTTCTTGTTTCGTTTTCAAGCTATGGACTGATTCAACTAGACAATATCTCTAGATTCGATTGAAATTTGTACAAAACTTGAACTGTATTTCTCTACGAAAGCATAGCCAACATTTTATAACGTTTCACTTTGAGCCCCTGTCGCATTGGAAAAAATTACTACATGTACCTGAGATTACTGCACCACTGACAATTCTACGAAAATAAGAGAAAGTACATGGAAAAATGTTAACAAAATAATGTACTATGCCGACATCATACAGATGCCAGCATATTTATCATCAAGTACTTACAGCACACATATATTGATTGACGTCTACAAAATTAGACTCATATATTTCATTCACATATTCTGTTCAGACAAAATAGAAAGAGAGAGCGAAGGTGTGAGAGACAGACTGACCTATATATGTTATATATGCATAGTCATATGTACATACATCCACACGCACAATCATATGTACGCAAGTCTTTCAGTTCTCATTAGGATTCATGTAATAAATAACACAGTTCATAAAACGATAAACCAACAACACTTACATTGGCATTTGCATATGTACATGATTATATTGGAATTTACATATGTACATAAACATATACAATACACTAAAATGATGAAACACCCAGGCATACACACGTTCACACGAGGCCTATAGAATCTCGTTATTCAAGGTAAGTTGTGATTACACTGAATAAATTAATAAATATAAATTCTTAAGCATAGACGATAGGTTGAAGCTCCTTATGAAGATGCTAATTTAAAGTACGAATGTACAAGTCAGTATAAAGTGTGATACTTTTGATTTAAACAATTATAAAATCTTCACACTTGAATGTCAATGTATGTATACAAATTCCTAATTATTAAACGATGTGCCATTAATTAGCTCCAAAATGTATTGGCAAAGAATTAAGGTAAAATTTCATCTACCTTTTACACACACGCACGCACACACAAACAACACACACACACACACACACACACACACACACACACACACACACACACACACACACACACACACACACACACACACACACAAGTTGAAAAAGAGTCAAGATTGAAAATGCTAAAATCATTTTATAAAAACATTTCAGTACTGGTTTCAATCATTGAGACTTTTTAAACTGTAAGTATGGAACACAATTAAATTTTTGAAAAATTTAAAGAAGGTTTTTTAAAAATAATATTTGGATAGTGTTCAAATACAAGTGGCATTTTCCTTGTTTCTGCCTGTTTCTCTCTCTCTCTCGGACTGTTTAAAAAGTCCCAATCACTGAAACCGGTACTGAAATGATTTTTATAATGACTGGGAGGACAACAAACATGGTTTAAACAGTAAGCTTGGCAGGAAAGAAACGTGCCTTTAAGCAGTACAAAAACAACAAAAGAGGACAGGTACAGTCACGTACAGGTTGACGGAAGAAAAGCAGCACAAAAACGGCTTTATCGATCGCATTTTCACCTGGAATCGATTTTTGTAAATATTGCAAGACTTATACACGACCTGATACCATCGGTATCTACATATCAAATTTGAGTGCAATCGGACGGAGGATGCCAGAGATCCTAGAAGACACACAAACAGAGACAGACAGAACGGATTTTATATGATATATGTATGTATGTGTATATATATATATATATATATATATATATATATATATATATATATAATATATATATATATATATATATATATATATATATATATATATATACATATATACATAAAGATAGAGACAGAGACAGAGACAGAGAGTGAGAGACAGGGATAGAGAGAGCTAGAGAGACAGAGAGAAGGGACTATAGAAGAGTAAATAGATACGCATATGAACAGATGTCTTTCGTCTGGATGGGTATAACAAAGACACCATTAAGACTGTGCGTAACATTTGGTCATTTTACCTCAGTGAAGAAAATATAGAGCAAAATCTAACCACTACTAACATTCTATTCTTTCTAAACCAAATCATGTTAAATAAATATAACCTAGTCATTCCCAACATTTTTTGATTATCTCCCTTATACCGAAAAAATCCTTGATTACTTTCCCCTATCTGGAACTCCATATTTCACAACATAGCGAAGAGATGACACAAAATAGGTAAAGAAATTTGATATATATATATATTTCTTTATTGCCCACAAGGGGCTAAACATAGAGGGGACAAACAAGGACAGACAAACGGATTAAGTCGATTACATCGACCCCAGTGCGTAACTGGTACTTTATTTATCGACCCCGAAAGAATGAAAGGCAAAGTCGACCTCGGCGGAATTTGAACTCACAGCGTAACGACAGACGAAATACGGCTACGCATTTCGCCTGGCGTGCTAACGTTTCTGCCAGCTCGCCGCCTTTAATATATATATATATACATATATGTATGGAGGGGGTGTATGGTTATGTGTGTGAGTTTGTGTGTGTGTTAAACTCCAGGTAAGGATTATTGCTATTAACATTAATTTGCATACACACTCACACAGACATATATTGTGTAGGGTTATATATACTGTTATAAAAACCACTGTATTTAGAAATATCATTAGTGCACTTGTTGACTTTCTTACTGAGAATTGACCTTCGGCCTACTCTCAGTATTTTTTGAGTACTCTATTTGCTAGATTCCTCACAGCTCTTCTCCAAAATGCTTCGGTGCCAGAAAAATTACAAGCGTTGGGGTTGACAGGATTTCTTCTTTAACGGTTGTTATTGCTACTATCCATATCATAAAATGCAACAACTATGTTATATCGGCCGTTTCCTGTCACTGATAAAAATTTACAGTACCATTTTTTTATGCCTTATTGGTTTTATTGATACTGTTGCTTTTGTATATTTTACACTATATAACTAATTGCTTACAGAGTTTATACGAGTAATTTTATTAATTGACATTTATTACTATTGTAGATAATTAATTCTAATTATCTAAACTATACATTATATGTTTCATTGTTTCAATTGTTTGTTGCAATTTAGCCTGTCGGTGAACGACTGGATTCGTAACTGGATATAGGAAGATATGCCACTAAACAAAGCTAAAGAAAATGAAAGAATAAGAAAATAAGTGGGGTTGATAAGTCAGAATTAAAACAAAAAAGATAATAAAACAAAAGAAAGATGATGAGTTTGAAAGGGTGCGAAAGATGACGAGGAAAAGTACGAGGTGAAGAGAGAACGGACGGGCAACAGAGTAAGTGGTGGCAAAAGTCAAAAATGAAAAGTGGAAGGTGAATCAGGAGCGGAGGGAAAGGATGGAGGAGATAAGAGGGAGGAATAAAATGACCAAATGTTACACACAGACTTAATGGCGTCTTTGTTATACCCATCCAGACGAAAGACATCTGTTCATATGCGTACATATTTATTTACTCTTCTATAGTCCCTTCTCTCTGTCTCTCTAGCTCTCTCTATCCCTGTCTTTCACTCTCTGTCTCTGTCTCTATCTTTATGTATATATGTATATATATATATATAATATATATATATACACACATACATACATATATCATATAAAATCCGTTCTGTCTGTCTCTGTGTGTGTGTCTTCTAGGATCTCTGGCATCCTCCGTCCGATTGCACTCAAATTTGATATGTAGATACCGACGGTATCAGGGCGTGTATAAATCTTGCAATATTTACAAACATCGTTTCCAGGTGAAAATGAGATCGATAAAGCCGTTTTTGTGCTGCGTTTCTTCTGTCAACCTGTACATGACTGCACCTTTCATTTATTGTTGCTTTTGTACTGCTCAAAGGCACGTTTCTTTCCTGCCAAGCTTACTGTTTAAACCATGTTTGTTGTCCTCCCAGTCAACAGCCTTATCATTACTGGTACTTTAAACTCTTCGGTTGCATATTTGTGTGAATAAAATCGTTTTTCTTTGGAATAGAAAAAAGTCTATCTTTATTTCTTCTTTTTCTGGTGTCTCAAATTTAGGTTAAATCAGGGTTTCTCAAAGGGAAGACCTATGGGACGGTCGGACAAGTTATTTTGAGAAAATTTGGTTTAAATCTTTGACAACTCAGCACCGTCCATATGAATTAGAAGTAGTGCGAGCGTTGTAAACATTATCAAACGCACATACACAACGTACAGTACGTGGTTTGCTTGTTCACCGGTCGGCTGGCATGTGACGCTGTAGAGATGACTCTCTCAAAGCGCCAGTTTTTAAAACATATGAAAGCCATAATCATAAACAGGATAACACTCGCACTGCTTTAAATTTATTATATGTATAAATATATATATATATATATATATACCCGAAAGTGACATTCATAATCAGGTGAGACCACGCACCCTAAGTCTCATTTAGAAGCGATGGACATCGATGTTTGTCTATTTTTGTGGCTTGACAGCATCACGTACTTAGATGTAAAATCTGCTGCTATGCCCGAAAGATGCATACATAAGAACAAATTCGAAAATGAATTAGAAGCAGTGCGAGTGTTATCCTGTTTATAATTATGGCTTTCATATGTTTTAAAAACTGATATATATATATATATCATCATGTTGAACAGTTAATCCCTACACATCTTCTCTCGCTCCGTTTTTTATTTGTTCTATCTCCATATTTTTCCCGCTCAATCCTTGTGAAAGACTTTTCCATTTTTCCCGAGCGCCAAACTAAAACACCCGTTTGTTCTTCCTTCATCAGTCTCCGCCTTTTGTTTTCTGTAAATTCGAACTATATATATATATAGGGATACATCATCCGGGAAGATTCCGTATTAGCTCCCAGTTAAGTTCAAGCTAATGGTTACCCGCAACGATCAGTATCTAACGCATGTGACTACAATTAGTTGTTAGTCGCTCTGTGAATTCTTCCGATGTGTATTTCCTTCTGCTCTTCGCTGGATGATAAAATTTGCTTGGGGTATACCCTCTTATTAATAATAATAAACAGTATAGACACTTTTATATCCACAAAAAATATTTTATAGTTATATACTTAAATTCTACTGCGTGGTAACTCGTAAGATTCCATTCTACTATATCCTGGGACAGACGAAATCCTTGTGAGTGGATTTGGTAGATGTTAACACAAAGAAGCTCATCGTATATGTATATATGTGTGTGTATATTTGAATGTGTATGTGTGTGTGTGTGTGTCCCTCTGCCATCGCTTGACAACTGATGCTGGTGTGTGTATGTTCCTGTATCTTAGCAGTTCAACAAAAGAACTGATAGAATAAATACTAGGCTTACAAAGAATACGTCCTGGGGTCAGAATCTTCGACTAAAAAATCTTTTAAAGCTGTGCTCCAGCATGGCCGCAGTCGAATGACTGAAACAAGTAAAAGAGAAAATAAAAGAACATGTTATAATGATCTATACGTATTTCCCATATTTCCTACAAATTAAACCTAGTCTGTATAAAGTGCATTTTAAGATTTATGTTCAACATTTTACAAATTTTTCTCATACGTAATTCGTTTTTTAAGCCATAAATCTGTACTCAAATACCGTCCGCATACTGTATGTATGTATGTATGTATGTATGTATATATATATATATATGTATATATATATATATATATATATATATATATGTGTGTGTGTGGTGTGTGTGTGTGTGTGTGTGTGTTTGTGTGTGTGTGTATCATCTTCATCATCATCATTGTTTAACGTCTGATTTCAACAGTGGCATGAGTTGGACGGTTTGACTCAGGACTGGCACGCCAGAAGGCTGCACCAGGCTCCAGTCTGATCTGGCAAGGTTTCTACCGGTAGATTCCTCCTCCTAAGGCCAACCACTCCGAGAGTGTAGTGGGTGCTTTTTACGTGCGAACAGCACGGGTGCCATTCCGGCGGCACTGGCACCGACCACGCTGAAATGGTGGCTTCTACGTGCCACCGGCACAGAAGCCAGTCTTGTGGCACCAGATATATAGAATATATATTATATATATATATATTATATATATATATATAAAAAGTTGAGTTGTGGGGTATCGCACGAGTGGGATTATATAAGAAAAAAGGTTTGAAAATGCAATTTAAACGATGTTTATTTACTAACCGGTTTCACTCTTTGGTAAAAGATTGTCAAAAGTTACATTTAAGGAAACATTGAATAATATGGGTTCAAAAAAAGTTTTTACATAATTGTCACATTGAATATTATGCATTCAAAAAAGTTTTTACATAATTGTCACATTGGATATTATGAATTCAAAAATGTTTTTTTATACATAATTGTCACATTACATGTATAAATATAGTGTTTGGTAACAGAGAAGTTCAATAGTGTGATGAGAATATTTGGGAAAACTTGGCAGAAAAGGATAAAACAAATATATTATTGGGAATTGGTTGCGTTAATTATTGGTTGTCGCAAATTGTCACATTACATGTATATATATACAATCTTCGGTATATATATACAGCCTTTTGACAGCAAAAATTAAAATGGATTTTTTATACATCTCAGAATATTTAAGTACAAGGCGAGAATGTTTTTACTGACCTGTCGGTATTAGCAGAAAGGCTGAACTGGAGAGAACAGAGGAAGTAGCCAATGTGGTGTATACTTCCCCTTTATGCATGAATGATTTTGGGGTTATCAGGAAGTTAGTATGCGGGTGTGAATAGATGTGTCCGTGCCCGCTGGTCAGATAGCGTCTGTTGTCACACACATATACACACAACAACACACACACAACAACAACAACACCACACACACACACACATAGTAAACAAACACACACCACATACAAACAAACAACAACACACCAACAGAACACACACACCCACACGCACCCACATATATCACATATACACACAACACACAAATATATAATATGTATCTATATATAACATACACAGATATATAAACAGATACACACACAACACACACACACACACACACACACACACAACACACGCACACATACATACATATATAAATATCACACAAATACACCTAGCATATATATACACACATACAATACACACATACAGCATGTAAGTAATATACATACACAATATATGCATGCAATATACATACGCAGTACATACATATAATATATATATATAGACAATGCATATACATATATACGCATATACATATAAATAGTGTTTACATACACATACATAGATGTACCACATATACACACAATACACATACATACAACGCATACACATACACGTACGCATACATACAATATATATATACACACACACACGCATAACATACATACACAATGTATACATATATATACACGTAATGCACATACATGTATTCATGCATATATAGCACACCTACAATATACATATATACACTGCACACATACACACACATATATACACTTAATTGTACACATACATATACAATACACATACATAGAATATACATATACACAATGCGCATGCAAATAATGTACATGTTTATACACACATAAACAAGCAAATAAATATACACACACACACATATATATATACACACATATATATATATATATACACACATACATACATACATACATGCACATACATATATTTTTTCACACACATACACATACATATATATATATATAAAAAATTCACCCCCCCCCACACAAATTACAAACCTATAGCGTACACACTCAAATATATCTCTACATGCCGCACACACACACAAACAAAGTACTAACATATACACACATACCATGCATATACACACACAACACACACACACATATATATATATATATATATATATATATATATTTAAAAACAAATACACATGTAAATACATACATACGTACACAATGCTCACAACACACACAACACACACCACCCGTACACAGTGCACACACACACAATATATACACACGTGCACACACACATACACACAACGCGCGCGCACGCACACACATACACACACACGCGCACACAGTGCACACACACACACACATATATATATACACCCGCGCACACACACACACAACGTGCACACACACACACACAACACACACACACACACAACACTCACACACATACATCACCTACATATATATAATGCATGCGTGTGCATGCCACGTATGTGTGCGGTCAATGCCCGCTAGTGTGTCCTATGCGTGCCGATGCGCGCATGTGCCCGCCCGCACGATATGCTGTGAGCGTGCGCGCGTCCCTGTGTGCTTGCTCTGGATGTGTTTCCAGGGGTATGTTAGAGTATGTTTAGTTGTGGTCTGTATTTTTGAATAAGATTACTTTCCTTATTTATTCGTGTTTGGTCTGTGGTGTTGTCCGAGCATTGGTATAGTGGGAAGACTAAGATTTGGGGGACTTATTGTGTGCACAAAGGTCTAAGTGTCCACTTAGTGGTATCTGTCTTGTGGAGGGGTCCCTCAGTTGTTGTCGGTGAACTGTCATTCTGTCTCTGAGGGTAAGGCTCGTTTGCCCTATGTAATCTTCGTGGCATCCTTCACACCTTATGACGTAGAGTAAATTTTTTGATGCGCACGTGAAATTATTTTTTATGATGAATGTGTGTCCCGAGTGGAACTTGTACGATGATCCCTCAATGAGGTGGATGCAGGTCTTGCAGTTGGGGCGACCACATTTTTGATGGTGGGCGGTGGGTTCGTTGTGTTGTGTAATTTTGCGTTGGTGAGGAGGTTTTTTAGGGATTTAGGTTGTCTCTTACTTTTTATTATTTTATGAGATGCCAGTATTTTTTTCAGGCGTGGGTCTTGATTTAGTTGTGGAATGTTGTTGTATATAATAGTGTAAGCTTCTGCATTCCTGGGTTGTGTGTTGAGAGATAAGGGAGGCTATTGACTGTACTGTGGATGTGTTTGGGTTTTCGAAGGTCTTGAATGTTGATTGATTTGGCCCGTTCTATTCCGTTGTCTACTAGTGATGCCGGGTAATGTCTTTCGAGAAGAATTGTCCTTAGTTCCCGGAGTCTCTATTTTGTGTTGTGTCATTTGAGACAATAGTGCAGATTCTTCTCGCTAGGTTGAAGGGGATATTTGTCTTTGTGTTTTGGGTGATTGGAGGTGAATAGAAGGTATTGTTTAGAGTCAGTGGGTTTGTAATGGATGTCAGTTTCAATGTTGACGCCTTTTTTAATGATTAGGATGTCAAGAAAAGGAGGAGTTGGTCCTGACTATATTCCATTGTGAATTGAATGTTGTTATTTACACTGTTGATAAGGTTTTTGAAGTCTATAAGTTGGTCGAGTGTGTGGGACCATAGGATGAGGCAATCATCTAAGTAGCGTTTCCAGTTCTCAACAGGTATTTGTGGAAAGACTGGCCGTACTTATATTTGGATTTTTCATAGATATGTGATTCCAGGTAGGCCATCACCAGGTTTGCATAGGTAGGTGCAACTTTCGTACCCATATATGTATATATATGTATATATGTATATGCATTGTCTATATATATATATTATATGTATGTACTGCGTATGTATATTGCATGCATATATTGTGTATGTATATTACTTACATGCTGTATGTGTGTATTGTATGTGTGTATATATATGCTAGGTGTATTTGTGTGATATTTATATTATGTATGTATGTGTGCGTGTGTTGTGTGTGTGTGTGTGTGTGTGTGTGTGTTGTGTGTGTATGTGTGTTATATATCTGTGTATGTTATATATAGATACATATTATATTTGTGTGCTGTGTGTATATGTGATATATGTGGGTGCGTTGTGTGTGGGTGTGTGTGTTCTGTGTGTGTGTGTGTGTTGTTTGTATGTGGTGTGTGTTTGTTTACTATGGGTGTGTGTGTGTGTGTTGTTGTGGTGTGTGTGTGTGTGGTCTGTGTGTATATATGTGTGTGACAAACAGACGCTATCTGACCAGCGGGCACGGACACATCTATTCACACCCGCATAATAATGTTCGTCCTTCGGTTCGAAGATGACCAACTGACATCATCAACTGACACCCGCATACTAACCTCCTGATAACCCCAAAATCATTCATGCATAAAGGGGAAGTATACACCACATTGGCTACTTCCTCTGTTCTCTCAGTTCAGCCTTTCTGCTAATACCGACAGGTCAGTAAAAACATTCTCGCCTTGTACTTAAAATATTCTGAGATGTATAAAAAATCCATTTTAATTTTTGCTGTCAAAAGGCTGTATATATATACCGAAGATTGTATATATATACATGTAATGTGACAATTTGCGACAACCAATAATTAACGCAACCAATTCCAATAATATATTTGTTTTATCCTTTTCTGCCAAGTTTTCCCAAATATTCTCATCACACTATTGAACTTCTCTGTTACCAAACACTATATTTATACATGTAATGTGACAATTATGTATAAAAAAACATTTTTGAATTCATAATATCCAATGTGACAATTATGTAAAAACTTTTTTGAATGCATAATATTCAATGTGACAATTATGTAAAAACTTTTTTTGAACCCATATTATTCAATGTTTCCTTAAATGTAACTTTTGACAATCTTTTACCAAAGAGTGAAACCGGTTAAGTAAATAAACATCGTTTAAATTGCATTTTCAAACCTTTTTTCTTATATATATATATATATATATATATAATATATATATATATATAATATTATATATATATATATAATATATATATATATAGATATATATATATATATATATATATATATATAATATATATATATATGTATATATATATATCCATATATATATATTATATTATATATATTATATATATATATATATATATAATTATATATATATATATATATATATATATATAAGAAAAAAGGTTTGAAAATGCAATTTAAACGATGTTTATTTACTTAACCGGTTTCACTCTTGAAAGTATGATTAGTATAATTTTGGTAGTAATGACTTTGTCCCTCCTAGTGTGAGGCATTTATGTGTAATAATGCCCTCTATACAATATAGATATAATTAATTTGTTCAAAAGAAAAAAATTATTTTCGAATTCTTTTCTTTTATGAGGTTTTCACGCTAGCTACCCGATAATTTCTTGTTAAGATCCCTTATTAAGAGATTATCCTTAATTGTTAAACTTATTCCGAAATACTTTTCATTACCCGACATGCAGTTCGTAAAAAGCCCGCCATTTACCGGATATATGATTTATAAACATTCCATGTGCTTGGCCGGAGTGAGCAGTTGTCTGTTCGTCTTCGCTACGTAAGGTTGGTAGTTTATTTATGATGTGTTCAGAATCAGTTCTGCTGACGATCATTGGACGTAAAGTTGAATGTGAAATCACGGTGATACAGAACTAAATTCATTTTTTAAATGTCTTGCTTTGAAAAACTGCATTTGGGTATGATTAGTATAATTTTGGTAGTAATGACTTTGTCCCTCCTAGTGTGAGGCATTTATGTGTAATAATGCCCTCTATACAATATAGATATAATTAATTTGTTCAAAAGAAAAAAATTATTTTCGAATTCTTTTCTTTTATGAGGTTTTCACGCTAGCTACCCGATAATTTCTTATTAAGAGATTATCCTTAATTGTTAAACTTATTCCGAAATACTTTTCATTACCCGACATGCAGTTCGTAAAAAGCCCGCCATTTACCGGATATATGATTTATAAACATTCCATGTGCTTGGCCGGAGTGAGCAGTTGTCTGTTCGTCTTCGCTACGTAAGGTTGGTAGTTTATTTATGATGTGTTCAGAATCAGTTCTGCTGACGATCATTAGACGTAAGTTGAATGTGAAATCACGGTGATACAGAACTAAATTCATTTTTTAAATGTCTTGCTTTGAAAAACTGCATTTGGGTATGATTAGTATAATTTTGGTAGTAATGACTTTGTCCCTCCTAGTGTGAGGCATTTATGTGTAATAATGCCCTCTATACAATATAGATATAATTAATTTGTTCAAAAGAAAAAAATTATTTTCGAATTCTTTTCTTTTATGAGGTTTTCACGCTAGCTACCCGATAATTTCTTGTTAAGATCCCTTATTAAGAGATTATCCTTAATTGTTAAACTTATTCCGAAATACTTTTCATTACCCGACATGCAGTTCGTAAAAAGCCCGCCATTTACCGGATATATGATTATAAACATTCCATGTGCTTGGCCGGAGTGAGCAGTTGTCTGTTCGTCTTCGCTACGTAAGGTTGGTAGTTTATTTATGATGTGTTCAGAATCAGTTCTGCTGACGATCATTAGACGTAAGTTGAATGTGAAATCACGGTGATACAGAACTAAATTCATTTTTTTAAATGTCTTGCTTTGAAAAACTGCATTTGGGTATGATTAGTATAATTTTGGTAGTAATGACTTTGTCCCTCCTAGTGTGAGGCATTTATGTGTAATAATGCCCTCTATACAATATAGATATAATTAATTTGTTCAAAAGAAAAAAATTATTTTCGAATTCTTTTCTTTTATGAGGTTTTCACGCTAGCTACCCGATAATTTCTTGTTAAGATCCTTATTAAGAGATTATCCTTAATTGTTAAACTTATATATATATATAATATATATTATATATATATATATATAATATATATAATATATATATATATATATATATATATATCAGATTACTCTCTATACTTTTATATAGCTAAATTGTGTGCGATATGTTTTGGTAATTTGTTAACTTCTCCCATACTGCATTGTTTTCTATATTCCTGAATATCTTATTTTATTCACTATAGTATTAGACTTTTTATCAATATCACTAAAGTGTGCCAGAATAGCAACAGTATCATCATGACCACATCAACAATTATTATTTTATTATGCTTCGAAAGTGTACTCGCAGGTTTCGTCACTTTCGATAGTCTTCCTCTTTTGGGAATATCTGTACACAAATTTCTTGTATATGCCAACTTTATATTTATCATATCCTCTAATAGTATACGACACTGAGTTGTATTGTCGCAGGCAGTAAAACTCAACAACATTAATGGTATCATAGAAATAATTATGTAACTTGCTTACACATTGTGTGAATAAATTGAGTCTGACTTAAAACTAGTTCTGTCGCTGAAAATACTGTGAGCCGTTATCAGAGCGATCTCTTTTGAAATGACAACATATATAAATTGTTTCAGCAAACGATGTTATATAGAGACTTAGTGGATATAAGTAAACCCACACATACACACGTCTCCCTTCCCTGTTTCTCCTTTTTCTCTCTCTCTCTCTCTCACTCGCTCGCATTGTTTCACGCGTTAAAACTTAAACAATCATACACATACTTCGTTCTACAATACATTCAATCTACATACAGTATGCCACATAAGCACTCCTTATATGTATGTGAAGTAAAATGCTAAAACACGGCATTTGTTTTCATATGCTGTAGCATACCGCAAGTCAATATTACAGGATCTAAAGGTGACGAGCTGGCAGAATAGCTAGCACCCCGAACAAAATGCTTAGATGCATTTCATCCGTCTTTATATTCTGTGTTCAAATGCTAACAGGGACGAATTCGCCTTTCATTTCTTCGGTGGGTAAAATAAGTACCAGATGAGCACTGCGCAGTTGGCTGGTCAAAAAGCATGAAAGATTGAGAGTTATATTAGAAATTCTGTTTTTCTTGATGCCGAAAGAAATCTGGCCACCCACCCTTGATATGTCGGGGACGGGTCGTTCCTTGTTACGTCCAGTACCAGCAATTTATCCATTTGGATTCCAGAAGTTGAACCCTATCGTAAGACCCCAACCGTTCCTAAACAACATAGGAGACTTTGAGATGCATATATCTCGTAGCCTCTAAAAGTGGACGTGAAAGTTTGTATCTATCATATTCTTGTCTCGTTGATAGTCACCATATCTATATCTAGTAACAAGAGTTGATTTAGTAGGGGACCCTGCTTCTAAGGTGAGCCCAAGTGACTTCTTTCACTCTACCTTTCTAGTTAGTTCTGAGTATCCCTTCATTGAGGTTTTGAATATCCTTTTGTTACTACTCCCTCGGAAATCTATGCCGTCCGAATATTTGCCTTTTAAAAGGTTATATATTGTCCTTTTGAATGTTTTAATAGTCGTGTAGTTAATTTTATATTTATTGTTGGAGCTGGTGGTGGTATTCTTGCTGTTTCAGATTGGATGTGAATTAGGTTCTGCTTGTTTGTATTATCCATGGTGTTTGTGATGGGAATGGGTGTGATGCTGACTGTGTCAATATTGCTGGTATGCTGTTTTTCTTTTTTTTTTTTGCATTTATTTCTGTTTGTCACTTTTTACTTTTTAACTATTCCTCTCACTTTTAGCAAACGGTAAGTCTACGTGGACTGAAGTGGGGAAAAGATTGTTTTAGAGTAGTTTGTAGTTATATTATGTTATTCTTTTGTTGTTGTTTTGAGATTTATGGTATCACCTGAGGTCATTGATTATTCTTTTGTTTTTGTAGTTGTTTCCTCTCTTGATATTATTGCTACTGTTGATTTAGGTGCTGTTTCTAGTACTGCAACTACGGTTGCTGTGGTTGCATGCTCTTCTGGTGTTTCTGCTATTATTAGTGTTGTAGTTGCTGGTGTTATTATCGTTGTTGGTTGTTTGCTGTTGATAGTCGTCGAATCTTTCATTCGAGTGTCACTTACTGCTGTTGTTGGCGGAAGCAAGTTAATGGACAGGTCGATGTTCAACAAGTGTGGCATCTTGGTCATCTACGCTCCATAACGCCCTTCAGAATCTGCCTTCATGGGATCTCCATCAGGTCGGAGTTCCTGTCCCCTTAAGAGGGGTCTCCATCCCAATCCCGTCCCAATTTTCTTTTTGTGCGTTTTAAAATTCTGTTAGCGTGTTAGGACCTAACACAATGT
This sequence comes from Octopus sinensis, assembly GCF_006345805.1. NCBI lineage: Eukaryota > Metazoa > Mollusca > Cephalopoda > Octopoda > Octopodidae > Octopus > Octopus sinensis. The sequence goes on along the minus strand of NC_042998.1, from coordinate 77,875,606 downwards.
GTAGCAGTATTAACAGAAGTCTAATTCTGATTGTATGGTCTTTTACTCGTTTCATCCAAATACCCGCGGTTATGCTGGAGCACCACCATGGTATCGTAGCAAGAATTGTCGCTTAATAGGAATAATAATGATTTCAAATTTTGGCACAAGGCCAACAAATTCAAAGGAAAGTATAAGTCGATTGCATCCACCTCAGTGCTCAACTACTGTGTATTTTATCGACTTCGAAGAGTAAAAGGTAAAGTCGACCTCAGCAGAATTTAAACTCAGAAAGATAGGACGGAAGAAATGCCACCAAGCATTTCACTCGTGTACTAACAATTCTGCCAGCTTGCCGCCTTAAGAAGAGCTCCGCACTGAATAGCAACATCGATGTGCTACACTGGGTTCTCCATTCAAAAATAAATCTAATCTAATAACATCGATGGAATTAGATAAAGGAAGCTGTTCACAATGCATAGAATATACCGCCATAAGGCAGATACAGAACGACTTTATCTGTCAAGAAAAGCGGAAGGCCGTGGACTTTTACAAATGCCATTAACAATCAAAATTGCCACTGACACCTAGACACCTACCTGAAAAAACTCTGAGGACTGGATGTTAAAAACTTGTCTGAAAACATGAAAACAAGAAAGCATCATACTCAGTAACAAAACAAGTAAAGGAATATCTAAGTGAATTCTAAATACAACAAATTTCGGAATTAGACATACTAAAAACAAGCGCAGTAAACGCTAAGCGTATGAATGCCAATGCTAAAATTGCTGCCTTAGATATTCTGACTGATAAATGGCAAAAAACCCCTCTCAATGGCAAATACCCACACAGAGCGAATAATGCCGATGTTGACAAAACCCTTACCCATCAATGGCTAATGGCTTCTGGTTTAAAATCTGAGACAGAAGGGTTTATCATAGCAGCCCAAGATCAATGCCTACATACAAGGAACTACCAGGCCAACATATTAAAGAACGGCAGCTTCCCAGCATGTCATGTATGTCAACAACAAAATGAAACCAATGATCATGCTGTCTCCATGTGCAGTCTGCTTGCGCCTACAGACTATCTCAACAGGCATGATAGAGCTGCACAATATAATCACTGGGTAATTTGCAAAACCTGGACTTGCCCCATCATAAAAAATGGTGGGAACAAAAACCACCTCCAGTGCTTGAAAATGATCACATCTCACTCCCCTGGAACTTCACCATTCAAACTGACAGGAAGATAGATGCAAATAGCCCAGATATCATATTAAAAGACTTCAGACAAAAATAATGTATATCGATATAAACGTATCTGTCAAGACCTACCTAAAACTGATAAAGATCTTGAAATAGAAATTAGTAAAATTTGGAACATGAAGACTAAAACAATATCCGTTGTTATAGGTGCACTGGGAATGATAGCAAAAGGAGCTGATTGCTACCTCGCTCAGATACCAGGAAATAGTACCCCAAAATGGCAGAAATTCAAAAGATAGTGCTCATGGGAACTGCCCATATCCTACGCAAAATACTTTCTATGTAATCTCAAATTTTAAAACAAACACATCATTTTCTTATGCTTTCTTAAACATCCTCTAGAACAACACTATGTACAAAACCAAATATATGGCACCCTAGGCATAACACCAACATGATTTGAAGCTGTATGGCAAATTTTTGGTGAATATGGCCCACTGTTTTAGTGATGATATTAGGATGGAATTCGGACTCAAAAAGTGTGGTATAACGTACCAGAAAAGAGGCAAGATACAGTCCCTGAGAGGGACAGAATTATCTAATAGAGAACTAATTAAATAAATTGAAAAAGAAGGCTACAAATACCTTGGCATTCTAGAGTTCAACGAAATCATGCAGAAGGAAATGATCAGAAGTATCACTTCGGTATGGAGCTGGAATCATAGACTGGCAAAAGAAAGGATTAGATGAATATTGACAGTGCACGGAGCTTTCCACTGGTAGGCTGTAATTGTCCAGAAAAAACGGTCGGGAAGGTTTGATCAGTTGCCACGATTATACCGGAACAGAGGTATGTAAAAAATACCGCGGAACCATTGTTGAAACGTGTGAAGAAGTTTGACGTCTTTAAAGCTAATAATTGTGTAAAGAAAGAAAAAACTTAAAGAGGAAAACAGCATGAAAGGAGAAAAATGTACTGTCAATTTGCAAGAGATACGAACGTCAAGACACATAGAGAAGACATGAGACTATGGAAGTGACGTGAAGATACAGAAGCGCTTATATGCGAAGCACAAGAACAAACGTTAAGGACAATGTGAAGTGCAGAATCAACAACACTACCGACAGCGACAAATGCAGAATGTATGGAGCTTTACGGAAATCACGGCTTACAAAGAATGAAGAAGTGGTATGAGCAAACCCCAGAACGAATCACCGAGAATGAAAATTGCCATGATTTAGTGCGATCACCTGACCAAGCATCGGAAACTAGACATTGTTGTGGCGAATGAAAATGGAAAGAATATGCATGATAACCGACGTAGTATGCCCCGGTGACGAAAGGATCAAAGAGAAAGGAGAATAAAAAATAAACGAATATGGCGATTTGAAGAAGGACGGGACAGCAATAGTAATTAGCTCACTTAGAAGTATCAGCACTCAACTACTCGCTTTGCTCAAAAAGATTGACAGAATCGTAAAGGTAGAACACCTAAAAAACCCAGCATTGCTTGAAACTGCAAAAACTCTTTGCAAGGTTCTTGAAGCATGACCAGTAAACGAGTATCCCCTTAGTCTTCTTGGTGTGTGACAGCTGACAATTTCCAACATACTCAGCAAAATAAGCTGAGAGTTTTCATCAAATAATAATAGCAATAACAATAGTTTCAAATTTTGCGACAAGGGCAGCAATTTTTGTTGGTGGTGGTGGTGGTGGGTGTTTGCATTTGTCGCTGTCGGTAGCGTTGTTGATTCTGCAAGTCACATCGTTCTTAACGTTTCTTCTTGTGCTTCGCATATAAGCGCTTCTGTATTTTCACGTCAATTTCTAGCCTATAGTCAAAATTTGCATACATCATCATCATCATCACCATTATTATTGCTGTTGACAATAACCAGGTAGAAGGCCACAAATTGTGATGGAATAGTGGTGATGAGAGGATTAGTTGATTAACTCTCAACCCCAGTACACGACTGGTATTTTGTTTTAATGACCTTGAATGAATCAGTGACAAATGATGTAGGTGCAATTTGAACTCAGAAGCTAAAGAATTAGAATAAATACCACAAGATGTTTTATCCATAGCTTTTGATAATTCTACCAATTTGCAGGAACAATGACAGGAATATTGTATAGGGTTTCTTTGGAGAAATAAACAAAAATTTATTTGAAAGTCTTCAATGCTTTTTATAAATGATAATTAATACACGCAATAAAACTAGCAAAGCATAATTAACTTGCAGTTTTATGGACATAATCATTGTGAACTGTAAAGAAATTTACCAAACGCCAACCAATTTTGTATTTGCTTGCCTCATTAAATATTCACTTAATCAACAATCTTGTAACGTTGTCCTGTTCTGCTTTAAATGCAAATAACTAGAACAATAAATAAAATATAATAATCATAATAACAGTAATAATAATACACTGGTGCAGAGATATTCAGTTGAGCATTTAAATCATTTCATTGCGATTGTTTCATTGATTAAAACATAGCATATAAACATAGTATATACGCGCTTGTGTTTCTCACGTCACTCCTCTTCTTCCATAGCCTCATGTCTTCTGTATCTGTCTTGACGTTCGTATCTCTTGCAAACTGACAGTACATTTTTCTCCTTTCACGCTGTTTCTTTTTTTTTGTGCGTTTATTTTTTCCTCTTTAAGTTTTTCTTTCTTTACACAATTATCAGCTTTAAACACACCAGTGTTCAACTGGTACTTATTTTATCGACCTTGAGAGGATGAATGGTATAGTCGACTTCGGCAGAATTTGAACTAAGAACGTAGCGACGGACGAAATACCGCTAGGCATATGGTCCGGCACGCTAACTGTTCTGCTAGCTCGCCGCCATAATAATATAAATAATAATAGCTTCAAATTTTGGGCAAAAGGCTAGCTGTTTTAAGGGAAGAGTATCAGGATATTTGTTGATACAATATCTCTCAGTATTTGATTGAGATGAATTGCTTTTTTGTTTCCTATTCAGAGGAATGAAAATCACTGTTGAACTGAGCGGTATTTGAACTCAGAATGTAAATAGTTACTCGTGATATAGTAAAGCATTTCTTGACAGCTCACTGACTTAATAATGGCAACAACATCTACAGTAACAAAAACAATAATATTAATAAGAAAATACATTTATCTAATCATCGTGATCATCATCATTATTATTATTAAAAATAATATGAATGTGTGGAAGAAAGTGATAAAGATATTTATTTTTTATTAGACAGAAGGGCATAAAATGTAATATAATAAATAAACGATGAACGGCAATACCATTTTGAAAATAGATTTCACAAGACAAGTAAAAAAATCATCACCTTAAGATGGTGAAGATGAATAGAATAAAAGCAAGGGTAGTAGATGAAAAAATAAAGATATTCAGCAATGGCTGGAACAACCAAAACAACTAATATATCAATGCCAAAGATAACAGAAATAAACAACAACGCCAATAACAACAAGACTACCAAATTCCTAATAATCATGAATAACAGCAACAATAACGACATCAACAAAAGAACTAAACATACATAACAAATATGATGGAGTCAAAATGTTTACACTGAAGAGGGAAAGTAGTTTCTTAAATGAAATTGGGAGTTTCTTTGAAGTGGTTCTTATCTGAATGAGTTTATTAAAGGAGTGGAAAGATTGTCTTCTTTTTTTTGTATGCTTCTTTGCTATTTATTTAATTATTTATTTTATTTGATGAAGATGGTTGGATTGACACCTAAATATTAATGAAAGTTTTATTTTTGTGATATGAGATACGCTATGTGATAATCAAGATCACACAAACACACACACGCGCACGCACACACACACACACACACACACAGACGCGCACTCACAAGCATGGTATATACAAACATACAAATCGAAATAATTACGTATAATTCTACGCACATTGAACGAACGCCCAGACAACCTCATAACTAACAATTCAGACGGATACACGCATGTACATATTTCTAGACACCATTCTAGTTTTTACTAAGCTTTCTCTCTGGGTCTGTTTCTCCACACTCTCTCTCCCTCTTTCTATTTCTTTCTGTGTCTGAATTCATATATATATATATATACATATATATATATATATATATATATATATATATATATATATATATATATATATATATATATATATATATATATAATATATATATATATAATATATATATATATATATACATACATATATACATATACATATATATATTTATAGGTGTATATGTATACGTACATACGAGTGTGTACGTTTGTGTGGGTATGTGTATCTGTATGTATGTGTGTGTGTGTTTGTGTGTGTCGGTGCTTGAGTCTTCGTAAAAGAATTATTTGCGAATTCACAAATACCGTATTGATTGGAATACACTTCGCGCACATACTCGCATGCATGTACTTATAAATATACATGCAAAGATATATATATATATATATATATATATATATATATGTATGTATATATATATATAAATATGTGTGCGTATATATGTATGTATGTATGTATACATGTATATATGCGTGAATATATGCATGGATATGTCTATTTATGTATGTATGTGTGAGTGTGTGTGTTTATGTCTATGTGTGTGACACATGATATATGCATACGTCCGCACTCACTCTTATTCAAAGTAACACATACTGTCCGTCCGCTTTATTTTTCATAAATTATGTGAAGACATCTTTCACCACCGGGATATTAAAATAGTAAATTAATTGCTAAGAACATTAAACTAATAATTTAGTTTGCAGTGTATTGAAAACTATTTTCTTCTTTCCTTATGTCTCAGGACTATGCCTTATTTTCTTAAATGTTTACAGTGAAGTACGGGCTATAAAATATAACTTTTGAACGTAAGCCATTAGAATATGTTGCGTCCCATATATTTTTTTAAAATCTTGTAAATAACTTTGAAGGATTTTAAAAATTATTATAATGCAAATGGCAACAGATTAGTGATATCCCCAGTCGATTGAAGATGAGATAGTAAGCTCCAGACTGTTATGTCTCCTCTGTAGATGTATCCACAAAAAAACTCCATCACATGCGATATATCTCAGAGCACGTAAGAGGAGAGGTCTAGTTATGGCAGGGCGCCTGTCAATTTTTAACAGTCCAAATCTTTCAACAGAGTAGATCTCAAGGAATCGGTTACTTCGGATATACTGGCGGTTGGCACTACACTTACAGTTTGACGGAAGGATACACTCAAATATATCAATTGGAGCAAGAGGGTGGGCTCATTGCTAAATATTTAGAGAGGGATGCCCATGTTGCACTACAGTGACATGTCTCGCCGTTTGACATTTTTGGAGTCGTGTTCAGATTGGACCTTGTGATGGATATGAGCTAGAAAGAAGTTGCAAGAAGGTTAGCTAATCTCACTAGCATCTTCTTTCAGTTCTGTTTCTAATTCTTGCCGAGTATCTCTCTGACACCCAAGGCAAACAAACGTACTTTATACATTGGTAGGCCATTAAAATAAACACACCGTATTGTTCTTTTACAACGTAATATGATATTGGAAATGACTGCGAAAAAAAGAAAGAAAATGAACAGTAAAAAACGTAAACAAATAAAATAGAGAAAAAGGAAATGCTCTTCTCAATACGTGTGACGTACCAGTTAAGACAATCTTGTGCACTTCCTGCATGGATGGTAAGCCAGGGATCATTCTTAAAAAAAATTCAGTTCCTTTTTTGATCATTCCAAGTGTTCCTACAGTCACTGGTATTGGAACCGTCTTGGGGTGCCACATCTTCTCGATTTCAATTAACAAATCTTTATATTTTCTTATCTTATCAAATTCTTTTGCCGAGATATCATGGTCACAAGGTATGCTCATGTTAATCAATAAACACATTTTATTGTTTTGGTCTTTCACTACAATATCTGTTAAGTTAACTTGTAGGGCTATGCAAAAAATTAGAGGTGAAAGTGAGTCACCTTGGAAAATGCGGCAGTTGATATTAATATTTTTTTGTGGTCATTACTCTATTACAGTGGTATAACTGGAGATTCATATTCTACATTGACATGTTTTGCCTTAGTAAGTTTGAAATCACTGGAGAAATTTTGAAGATATCCAGCGATTTCAAAATGCATGAATGTGGTATGCTGTCGAAGGCTTTTTTAAAATCAATCCATGCAGAACTGAGATTTCAGCATTTATTATGACAGTTCTCAAGGATCATGCGATTGATTAAAAGTTGATCTTTGCATCCTTATGAGCCTCTTCGGCACCCTTTTTGTTCAATGTGGAAAATATCGTCCTGTTCCATAATTTGCATGTTTCTTCTACGGGGATGGATGTTAAAATTTTATACGCGGTAGATAGGCATGTTACGGGACGATAGTTCTGGGGATATTCTTGCAAACCAATCAGGTATTTTCGTAGAATTCCTCATAATTTCATTTAATAACTTGACTAACGTTTCGTGTGTGCATGGGACTGAGGCGATCCAGAGCTTTGGCACCCTATCATTACCAAGGGATATTCACTTATGAGCTTTCTTGAGTGTCATCATTCGGTCTGCTATTGTGATGTCTTGTCATGCTTGTTCTGATAAGTTTTGGTAGGATCCTACTGTGCGTCTAATACAGTTTACATTTTCATTGTAAGTCTTTTCGTTACTCTAGATATTTTTCCAAAAGTTTTCAACTTATTCCAGCGCAGGGGAATCTTGAATGGTTATTTTCTCCTTCCCTATTTCTCTGTAGAATGTTTTA
>NC_042998.1:77847666-77862666 GCF_006345805.1 Octopus sinensis | reverse complement strand
ATAATGTATTCACTCTTGTTGTTTACAACATCTTCCCAACGTTCAACAAGATTTGACAATATTTGATATCTTGGCTCCGAAACAGCTAGAGATACGGTAGATTGACCAAAAGAACCGGCTATTGCAAGCAAAAATAAATATTGAATCAAAACGCATAAACCAAATTGGGACATATGACATTATAACATAATCGCAATGATATATGCATAGAGGTGCAGGCGTGGCTGTGTGGTAAGAAGCTTGCTTCCCAGCCACTTAATTTTGGGTTCAGTCTCACTGCGTGGAATCTTGTGCAAGTGTCTTCTACGATAGTATCGGACCGACCAAAGCCTTGTGTGTGGATTTGGTAGATGGAAACTGAAAGAAGCCGATGGTATATATGTTAGTGTGTTTACGTCCCCGAAACTTAGCCGTTCGGCAAAAGTACCCGATAGAATAAGTACTAAGCTTACAAAGAATAAGCTCTGGGATCGATTTCTTCGACTAAAGGGGGTGCTCCAGCATTGCCGAAGTCAAATGACTGAAACAAGTAAAAGAATACACACACACACGCACAACGCACACACGCACGCACTCACGCACGCACACACACACATATATGTATATATATGTATATATATATATATATATATATATATATATATATAATATATATATATATATAAACAAAACAATAATAACAGACGATAGATAATGAAAAGCATATCTTTTGTTTGTAAAATTACATTTCATCCGATGATTACGGGTTTTTGTAAAGGAATAATGTTCTCATTCTTCTATGTAAGAATGCATAAGAAACAGGTGTAATGAGCTGACATTTACCTATCGTCTGTTATTATTCATATGATTATAATACACCAAAGGGATTTACGAATTATCGGACATCCTAGAGTATATCAACAACGTACAATTTAACGTAACGCGGGTTTTGGACTAGCCCCGAGGCGCTAAATACCCATAGGGTTGGGTTTCCCTGTGTACACAACCGGAATATCCCATTTGATACGTATTAACGAGAGGCCAGAACCACAGGTTTATCATGTCCTACCTGGTGCATATCCTTTCAAGTACCTGATTCTATCTGAATACCTATTTTACTATATATATATATATATATATATATGAAGTATATATGCCACTTAGTGTATATTGAGCGAAAACACCTAAAGCTCCACGAGGCTCCTGTAGGGGGGATCCCTGCTGTGCCCTTTCGCCACAAGTTTCTCTCACTTTTCTCTCTTCTATTGGCCGGCTCGCTTAGGCAGCGGAGTGGCGTCATTTGAAGGCTAAAACAATGCGAAGCGCATTGTGACCAGCGATGTGTAGCAACATCTGATTGCTTGGTCAGTCACGGTGATCACGGTGACATATATATATATATATATATTACATACATATAAGAGGGATTACCACCTATGTGGACACCCTAATGCTACGAGTAGATCCACTATGGTCTTAGCACTAAGGATTGTTCTCTAGAAAATTTAGCAAACACCAGAAACGTAAGCGAGCAAGACAAATGAAAAGTAACAAAAATACAGATTAATCATAAACAATGTTTCACTATTAACAGATTACGTAATTTTACTTACGCAATTTTACTTACTTTCGTAAATAAAATTACGTAATTTGTTAATAGAGAAACATTGTTCATAATTAATCTACATTTCATTTACTTTTCATTTGCCTTGCTCGCTTACGTTTCTTGTATTTGCTAAATTTTCTTGAGAACAATTCTTAGTGGAAAGACCATAGCGGATATACTTCTAGCATTAGGGACACAGGTGGTAATCCTTATTATATGTATGTAATACTATTTACTGAACCTCAGTTTTTTAGTATGCTAAACCACTGGTGTTAAATTCATTTTATCAAATTAATATCCAATTTTTTCACCCTCATTTAAATTTTAATTTTACATACATATATATATATATATGTATATATATACATAAATGTATATGTATATATATATATATATGAATATATAAATATATATATGTATATATATATATATATATATATATATATATATATATATATAATATATATATATATATATATATATAACAGAAGTTTGCTTCCCAACCTATGGTTATCTGTTCAGTACTACTGCGTGGAACCTTGGGCAAGTGTCTTCTATTATGGCCTCGAGCTGACCAAAGCCTTGTAAGTGGATTTGGTAGACGGAAACTGAAAGAAGCCAATCGTATGTATATATATATGTGTGTGTGTGTGTGTGTGTGTGTGTGTGTGTGTGTGTGTGCGTGTGCGTATGTATTTATGTGTAAGTCTTTGTGTCTGCGTTTGTCCCCATTACCGCTTGACAACTAGTATGGTTGTGTTTACGCCCCCGTTACTTGGTAGTTCAGCAAAAGTGACTGACAAAATATAAGTACTAGGCTTAAAAACACGTTCTGGGGTCGATTTGTTCGACTAAAGCTCCTCAAGGCGGTGCTCCAACATGGCCGCAGTCAAATGACTGAAGCAGGTGAAAGAATAAAACAATAAAAGAAAAGAATACATATTCATAAACATACACACAAATACGCATGCACACACACACATGCACACACACACACACACACACACACATATATATATGCATTTATATATGTACACACACACGCACACCCGCGCGAACAGAAACATAAACACATATTATATAGATAGAGATATATGTGTGTGCAAGTATGTATGCCTGTGTGTCCGGTGAACGTATCTTATGTTTATACGTTGCGTTAATTCAAATTGCCCACCGTGTGTGATTCTTTGTATGTTTTTCGCTTAGCATGGTACCAAACATAATCATACCCATATGTTCTTCATAAAGCCCTCTCTGCTTTCTTGTATTTTTTTTTATTTCTTTGCTTCTATGCTTTACAACATTAGAGATGTGATATGTGCTATAGCATTTATTTCGTTTAGTTTTGATGTTTCCCTTCATTTCTCTTTTTCACTTATGTTTAATCTTCTTCATCACAAACGTATTAAAATTCTACTGCTGTCAGGTGTCAATATATTTCTTAGTTAGCGTGAAACGAGATAGGTACAACATGTCTGCATCAATTAAACGAACATAAATACATATTACTTTGAAATCTGATCCGACCATGATACAGACACATTTTGCTTCCCTCTGTTTTCAAACTTTATATGGTTATATTTTTCATGCCCATATAATTATCCACAAAAACGTGTATATGTGTATGCATGAATATGCATATATGTATATCTACAGATATGTATATAGATATAAATTGTATATATGCATGTATATATGTGTATGTGCGTGTGCCTGTGTGTGTATGTGTGTGTGTACATACATACATGCATATATTTATATATGAACAAAGATACAGAACCTCACACATGGACTCGCACCACCAACATACTGCTAAGACAAATATGCAGGAATAAAATAAAATGCTCAATATTTAATAAATTTTTGATCTGATATATTTATCCATATGTAAGGCGAATGCAATCACTTGATACCCCGACCAGAATCTTTTTTCAAACCATGTTTTGGCCTCCTATGTACATCAATAAATTGAGAAGAATTGACTCATAATATTCATTGCACCTGTAATGAATTATGGAGTTTTGGCTCACCACATGTGTATGCCTATTTCGAAGTTCATAATAAGGAATTAGAACATGTTTGGTATATGAATATAAATTATTTCCCCTGTATATTATGAAAGTATGTTTGCGATGTGTATGATATTCATCTGTAATAAAAAAAAGTTGCAGTATTTCGAAGCATTCCTAAAGTTGTCTTATACAATAAGTTTCATGTAATGTTATTGATATATGATTTATCTATTAATTTCCATATATATATATATATATATATAATATATATATATATATATATATATATGTGTGTGTGTGTGTGTGTGTGTGCGCGCGCGTGTGTTTGTGTGTGTGTGATCGCTGAAAATCGATCAGGTCCAGCAGCTGAGTTTGTGTCAATCTCATCTATGGCCAGTGTGATATCATCATCTTCAATGTTGATGTACTCAATTTTTGCCTCTTTGACCACAGGTAAAGTGACAAAGAATTCTTCTGGTTTATTTATTTCCCTGTGTCCTAGAGATGTAGTGAACACACTTTGGAACTGTTCGTTCAGTATTTCACTTATTCTCGTGGGATTTCCTGTGAGGGAGTCATCTTTTTGGAAGAGAAGTCCTATTCTCTGGCGCACTGTGGCTGTCTCTTTGGCAAACTTAAAGAAAGCTTTAGTGTTTAATTTGATATTGTCTATTACCCAAGCTTCTTTATCTGCCCTCTCCTTTTCATGAGACTGATGCTGACTTTACTCAATTTCCATTAGCATTCTCTCCAGGCGAGACTTCTCACCACTTTTGGTGGGCTTGCTCAGGCGGTCCGCAATCCTTGTTCGTCGTCTTATGAGAATCTTCCTTTCTCTAGGGATCTTGTTTTGGTGTGTGCTGGGACATATTAATCACTGGGACATATTAGTCACATATGGCTTGTATTATGGACATGAAACGTTTGTGTTTCATGTCCATGTCTGGTGTGGAGAGACATTTAGGCCCCATCGTGTTTGAGGATCTCTTTCTCAATCAACTTCCAATTTGCTGTCGATTTCTCCATTTTCTTTTCTTTTCTTATACATAAATAATAATATATCCATATACATCGATGAGAAGCTAATGATAATACATATACAGCAAAAAGAGCCTTAGCGCTGCAAGACAAGTCAGAAATGTGTAACGCGAAGGTGAAATGAAAAGTGTCCCATTCCAGGTAAGCTTCTTGCCGGTGCCTCCAGGGTGGAAGTAATATTATCGATAATGGCCAAAATTGCGCCTTGACCTTCTGGCCGATAACGGAAGAGGAGTTGGTGACCTGTGTTTTCTGTTCGTCTGTGTATTTAGTATATTTTCTTATGTTTATTTACTACACGTTTTTTTGCATTATATTCACACACACATACAAACACACACATAAACACACACACACACACACACACACACACACACACACACACACACACACACACACACACACACACACACACACAAGTACGTCATATTTTCCGTTCGTTGTCTTTTTATTTAATCTTGAAAATGTTAATTATGTAACGCAACCACTCAATCCTTTTTTACCCTATATATATGTATATATATATAGAGAGAGAGAGATAGATATATAGATAGATAGATAGATAGATAGATAGATAGATAGATAGATATAGATATAGAGAGACAGGCAGACAGTTAGATATACATATACATATATATACTCATATACACGCGCGCATATATACATAAACATACATACATATATATACATATATATATATATATACATGGATAACACTGGTGGCGTGGAGAGGGTAGGCTGGTATGCATGGGCGACTGCTGGTCTTCCATAAACAACCTTGCCCGGACTTGTGTCTAGGAGGGTAACTTTCTAGGTGCAATCCCATGGTCATTCATGACCGAAGGGGGTCTTACCCTTTTTACATACAAATATATATGCATAAACACACACGCATATATATATATATATATATATATATATATACATACATACATAGACATTAAATATACGTGAGGTTGTCGCGAAAGTAGCGCAAAGTGTGGCGATGACATTTTCAGACATAGGGAGTTGAGATTGGTGAAGTAACTTTTATCCCATGGTTAATATTCTTCTCGGTTGTCATGTAGAAGCTTTCATGCAGAATCAGCGCATATCATCACAAGGCTGCAGTTTGCAGATGGACATCAGACCATCGAGAGAAGTAGTGCCTATAAATGTACGAAGTTTAAAGAAAAGGAAATCAACATTGAAGATAATCCACACATTTGGAGACCAGCAACTCCAGTCACCAATATTAATCGACAGTGAGTGGACAAACCTATTCTCACAGAGAGACGAGTCACAATATTTCGATTTGCCTCACAATTGGAATGTGGCCATAATGTATAACATATTGCGTTTGTCTGTGTATGGTTATTTGTATATGAGCATGTATGTATGTTAATTAATATATAATTATGCTCTGACTTTAATATTTCCTTAATTCTTTTATATTTTGCTTTTATATTTCCATCTATATATACAGGTGATTGCAAGGTTAAATCTAGATGAAATGGTTTTACTTGTGCATATTATTGTTGTTTATCGAAAATGTATTTATTTCTGATTTAATTACCTAACCCTCACACGCAGTATTATTTATAGAGTCAAAAATGCTATTGCAATAGTATCTAGGTTTAGCTTTATATTATGATACCGTAGATGAGTACTGAGCTTTAGCAGTATATTGTGGAATAAACATAGCTTCTATAGGTAATCTAGTTTTGTTTTGTATTGTTTATATAATTCAGCTGCATTTTCAAGATATATATCCTCTTTGATAATTTGCTCTATTCAATATGATGCTTCCGTCGAATACTGCGATCTAAGACATATAGAATATCATACTTATATGTCGACCATATCATGAAAAGATTAGTTTAACTTTAAATCGTAACAGAATTTAGAACATTAGCAAAGTATTCTGTCCACGATCGAAGGATGCTCTTCTCTGTAGAGATAAAAATTCCAGCTGTGTTCTTAAGGTCAGTTGTGGGAAAAAGGTTTTGCTACGAACGAAGTCCTCGGATGGTCTGCCAGAATACTTTATTGACTGATCAAATATCAGAGTTCAACGTAATCTAGACTTCTCCCTGTACGTTTTTATTGAACCTGCTTCAAATTTACATCTCTCAGTATACCACATGCACAAAATCCTCTTATGTTGCTCGGATTGCATCTTTAAATTCCTCCATTTAAAGCGCACGGATCACATATTTCCCAAAAATTAGCTCGAGTAATGTGGCTTATTCTATTGCTGAAATAAACAAAATGTAAGATGTTTACACTTTAAATCACATCAACATTAACGTTATGAAAGTGTGCATGGTGTTGATGATACATTAGGACATGTAAAAGTAAAAATGTCTAACAAGTTGACATAATAGAGCTGTTACAAATAGTTATATGACCTAACACAACAGATGATAAGAAATAACATATATATCAATAACAGTTTAATAATACAAATTTGAACAGATAGATTTTATATCCTAATGATCACCTGATATCTGACACCTTTGTCAAACCATTCGTTATCAGAAATTGATTCTAACATTAACGGTCAGAGAATTTGAAGTTTGTCATAACGAATAACAAACGGACACCACATATTTCCATTATTCTTGTGTGTAGCATTCCATACAATCACATCATTCACATATCGAAACTTCTTATAAAATGTTTTCTTTGTTGAAAACGAACTTTTTGTCTTCATTTGTATAATATTCATATGAAGATGTTGCTGTTGAATAATATGTACATACAATTAATGCATATAAGGTTGGGCCATCGATTCTAATCACATGTACAATTTATATAGTTGGAATCTACTTACGATTTGTCCCGATGTTATGATACATGGTATTTAAACAACACACTTGCACTACATTGGAATCACATTATTTGATGTACCAAGTGCAAGGCAATTTGTATTTTTTGCATACATGATGACAATTAACTTATTTTCCGTTCAGCGTTTTAAAATTAATATCTATGATCTAAATGATATACGCCAATCATATTGTTTTCAAATTTTGGCTCAAGGCCAGCAATTTCGGGTAAGAGATAAATCGATTACATCGACCTTAGTGCTCAAATGCTACTTAATTTATCGACCCCCGAAGGATGAAAAGCAAAGACGAACTCTTCAGAATTTGAACTGAAATCGTAATGACAGACGAAATGCCGTTATTCATTTTGCCCGGCGTGCTAACGAATCTGCCAAGTCGCCGCTATATATAAGTCAGTCATATTAGAAAGTGAAATATAACGTTGCTGTAGTCAGTACTGTACAACAGACACTGCATAAGTTATATAATATCTATCGTTATTTGTATAGACGGAATTATCTACATTCCTATAAAAATGCTTCAGTCATCGTCATTGTGGTATCACTTTAATGTTAGCGTTTCTTTTCTTAAGACTCATAATTGTTGACGTTGATGCAACTGATGATCAGATAGAAAATCAATAAGTTGACATCTAACATTCAGCGGTAAATGTTATATACATTTGTTCCCTTATTGTACAACTCTCTTCACAGATCACAAATAGAGATCTTTAACCTGAATACGTATCGGAATCTGATTTCATATTCTCCAAAAAAACCCCGCAAACTTGATAAAAAAGAAAGAATGTAAGCAAAAGCTTATCTCTGCAGTAATCACAGAAGAGATGTTTCTTGTGACAGAGCGCATAACTAGGACAGTAATTGCCTTCCACATAATAACTTAATGGAGAGCTTTAAGATCAAATTATTTCGGACGATAAGATATTGCTCTCTTGTGAACAGCTTTCATGTTAGTGTGTGAAAATTAGCAGCAAATATTAGTAACTTTGGATAAATCACAAAATTGTTCAGATTTATAATTCGACATGTTCTTGGCTCTTTTTGAATGAGAACGCACATATGTATAGATGTAAATAACATATAGCAGAAAATTAAGAGGGGGGTTCAAGCAACGCAAATCAGCAAAAAGATAGAAGTGAATTACATACAGTTCTTATTACGTTTAACGAAAACAGGGATACTTTTTTTAGCTGGCTCCGAATGTAGGCTCATTACTTCGATAAAAAGCGAACAAGATACTGTTAGTAAATATAATTTCTACCTCTTCTTTCTGTATATATGCATGCACTTGTTTCCCTTCTCGCCGTTTCTCTGTTGAAACATTTGGATATCTATTAGGATATTTGCATATTTGCCTTCATTTTCTAATCTTAATATATAGAAACTAATGCTTGCATATGAATTCCATGACGACTGAACCATGCTCCTGAAATTTGGCTCTGGAGTACATAATTTCCTGAAGGCAGAAATAAGCTCACTCATATCTTCTAAGATATATTCCTGAGAGTGAAAAAAATTAGGAATACAAATTTTTTTTTTATAATACGCTACCCAAGAAAATAAATTTAGATTCTATATTTAGGTTCTATGTCTCTTCTTTTTATTTTATTTATTTATTTTTTGGGTGGGTAGGGCGTCACAATTCAAGTATGGACCGTTTAGATACAGCTGAGATGGGTGAATATTTTGAAAGCACTCATCCGAAATATTGTGATCTCTTTACGTATTAATAATCCTGGAAAGGCTTCATATAACGGCTAGTATATACGTACATCATATATTTGCTCCGGCATCGTTGTATCAAATACACATATGCATATAATAAGACACTTGCAGCTACATTTCAATCGTGTCGTATTTTCTTTTTAGTTTTCTCTGCTTTAATTTGATCTTTTCTTTCTTCATGCGTTTTGCTTTGTTTTCGATTGATTATCATTTGAAATGTTCTCATCTTTTTCTCCACCTTTCCTTTTGTCAAATACTCACACTCGTACACTAAAGAGACATGCTAACTAATTGCGCGAGTGTCTGCTTCTCATTTTCAATTACAACTTCTTATATATATTTCTCATATTTACATTATATATATATATACTTTTACAATAATCTGTTTTGTCAAAGATCAAAGGAAGACGTCTATGTCTGCCTCTACCTATTTATCTGTCTGTATGTCACGCTGCCTCCCTGCATGTTTGTATATATATATATATATAATATATATATATATATATATATATATATATATATATTGTAAAATAGAAAGATGAATAATCTTGTTGCAGATTAATCAAAAGTTTAACCGATACCTTGGTAGCAAAAATCACAGCAGAAGACAGCACGGTTGTAGGTACAACCATATGGTGCCGCAACCGTGCGTTGGTGCGGATAATTGAATTTTAATATTATTAGTGAATTGAAGAAATGGAGTTGAACGAAGATTGAACAGAAATCGTTTTATTGCATTCTACACGTGTTTCGAAAGGCACAATTTACCAAATTCCGATTGAATAATGAGACCATATTGTGTCTTTCTCTTCAGGAAGAAATAGGAAATCCGTTGGAATAAACAAAAACAGAACAGAGGCGGAGTAAAACAAATCGAGCGAGGCTCCTAAGAGCCCATGGCCAAACTGTTTATCAATGTATGTTGAAAACGGGTGGTGGGTGGGTTGAGGATTTTAACGGGTCAGGCAGCGGTCATTCCGGTGGGTGAGGGCGCGGGGTGCGTAGATGTTCTTTGTGACCGAGACTAAAGTTCTGACTATTTAAAATACATATAATACATATAATACACCTAATATTCTTTAAATAGTCAGAACTTTAGTCTCGGTCACAAAGAACATCTACGCACCCCGCGCCCTCACCCACCGGAATGACCGCTGCCTGACCCGTTAAAATCCTCAACACACCCACCACCCGTTTTCAACATACATTGATAAACAGTTTGGCCATGGGTTCTTAGGAGCCTCGTTCGATTTGTTTTACTCCGCCTCTGTTCTGTTTTTGTTTATTCCAACGGATTTCCTATTTCTTCCTGAAGAGAAAGACACAATATGGTCTCATTATTCAATCGGAATTTGGTAAATTGTGCCTTTCGAAACACGTGTAGAATGCAATAAAACGATTTCTGTTCAATCTTCGTTCAACTCCATTTCTTCAATTCACTATATATATATATATATATATATATATATATATATATATATATATATATATATATATATATATATATATATATATATATATATATATATAACTATATATATATATATATATACATATATATATATATATGCATGTACATCTATAAAATGCATACATATACTTGCATACACACATAAACGCTTACTCAAACGTTTATATATAGATTAATGGATAGGTATGTGTATACTTACTTATATATGCTTGTGTAATACAACCCGAAATAGAAAAAAATGAATAATGAACGGATTTTAAAAGGGATAAAACATTATTGAATATTGTAAATAAACATATACAAGGCAGTTTATTATTTCATTAGATTAAACATGTCTGTTCAGAAACGAACGTAAATACACAGTAAATTTATAATCATCTGTCTATCTATCTATCTATCTATCTATCTATCTATCTATCATCTATCTATCTATCTATCTATCTATCTATCTATCTATCTATCTATCTATCTGTCTATCTATCTATCTATCTATCTATCTATCTCTATCTATCTATCTATCTATCTATCTATCTATCTATCTCTATATCTATATATATATATATATATATATATATTCATGCATATACCTGTGTGTGTGAGTGTGTGTATTTACGTGTATTAATTTGAATGCGACTGCGTTTGTGTGCATATACATGAGAGAAACGAAGTATTACTCTGATTAACAGTAAGAAATGTGAAATGAAAAGTTATATAAATAGTAAAAGGTGGCTTAGAAGAAATTACCAAAATTACCAGGCGCAAAACATATGAAACATAAATTTGATGAAAAAAGAAAGACAAATATCCAAATATTACAGGCAAGAAAGTATATGCCATATTTTACGTGACTATTGAGAAATTCATAATTAAAGCAATAACCTGTGAATTAGGGGATGAACGGAGGAGAGTGATGTAGTATTCTGCATTTACATGTGTTGAATACAAATACTAAGAAGGGATTTTTAGACACCCAGTTCTTAGTGGCCCAATTTCAAAGCGCAGAATGGTGATATTCATACCTCAAAGCAAAGTGAGTCACGTAGGTAACACTAGTCCGATTTACCATTTGTCAAGGAAGTCAAGGATGATGTAATTAGGCTGATCAACCTGCCCAGTCTGATCTCATTCCTTGTAATTCCTCTCTAGGACTATCCAGGTGTAAATTGTGATCAAATCAGGGAATTCAAAGGCTAAAATTATTTCGGTGCAGAAATCGTAATGTCACTCAAGTTACACGTAGTTCCGTCGTATAAGAAGTTTAGTATGGGTGAGACAAATAAGAAAGCATCAGTCGCATGCAAAGTTGGATTCTCTCTTTTTGTAGTAAATAAGCTATGGATTTGTGATCATCTTCGAAAAAGAAGGCTGAAAACCAGGTTCGTCCATATTTATGTACGAATGTCGTTACGTGAAGAAACTGATCGTATAGCTGGTAATACTTTCCATAAAGCATTTAACGTTTCTTTTTTTTCTTTTTTCGCGTGGGGCAGGCATTCATGGGATATTTCCATACAGTAATGAGCTTGTGTTAGTTTCGTCACGAAACCCAATATCTCAATTCAAAATAGTTCAAAATAGTTCATGGTGTGAGGAGAAAACCTATGGAGACTTTATTACTCAATACGATTAAGCCTTTACTGGCTGTGCTGAACACTACTATCGTATTGAATACTAGGGCATATTAGATGTTAAATTTTTGGACATTTCACACTCCATCGAAGGACAAAAATATCTCAAATGCATTGATGCTATTTGCAAAGAGGGGCAACATGAAACTGAGGATCTACGAAAGTTAATGTAAGAGAAGAATTCCTGACCCAAAATAGTGAAACGCATCGCGGTTACACAAGAAAAACAAGGTTAATGATGACCATAATGATGGTGATAATGATGAGCGTAATAATAATAATAATAATAATAATAATAATAATAATAATAATAATAATGATAATGATAATAATAATAATAATAATATAATAATAATAATAATAATAATAATAATGATAATAATATAATAATAATAATAATAATAATAATAATAATAATAATAATAATAATAATAATAATAATAATAATAATTATTATTATTATTATTATTATTATTATTATTATTATATTATTATTATTATAACAATAACAACAACAATCAAGAATCAAAACTATAATGTGCGGAAAAGGACCGTGTGAGGCGTCTGGAAGTAGTCTGCTGCCTGCACTCATAGAATCAACCAGAGCAAACTAGATCGAATGTTCTGAGAAGTAAAACAATAATAATCCTTTCTACTCTAGGCACAATGCCTGAAATTTTGGGGTAAGTCGATCGTATCGACCCTAGTACTCAAATGCCACTTATTTTATCGATCCGAAACGATGAAAGGCAAGATCGACCTCGGCGGAATTTGAACTTAGAAGGTAGCGACCGGCGAAATGCCGAGAGCATTTTGCCAGGCATGATAACGATTCTGCCAGCTCACCGCTTTAATAATAATAATAATAATAATAATAATAATAATAATAATAATAATAATAATAATAATAATAATAATAATAATAATAATTTGGAAGTGGTCTAACGATTGGGACCTGTGTCTGAACGTGTCAAAGTGCTGTCATCTGCCTGTCGGCTCTACTCCTGCAACTCAACTTGATTTCGAGCCGGGTCGTCTGCTGCTGGAGAGGACCGATCAGGTAAAGGACCTGGGTATCTTGGTGGATTCCTCCTTTTCGCCTTCGGCCCAGTGCGTCCATGCTGCCAACAAAGCGCGCGGAATTCTGTTTTTGATTCGACGGTCATTCGGAATGCTCACAGCAGCCATATTCCTGCCACTCTATGTCACGCTGGTGAGACCCATATTGGAGTATGGGATTCAAGCCTCTTCTCCTTATCTCCTCAAAGACATACAGCACCTCGAAAGAGTCCAGAAGCTGGCTACCCGCATGGTTCATGGTCTCAAAAATTTGTCCTACGAAGAAAGGCTGAGGACGCTCGACCTTTGTTCTCTTGAAAAACGCCGCCGCCGTGGTGATCTCATTCTCGCCCACAACATCATAAGCGGGAAGTGTAACCTCTCGAAAGAGCTGTTCTTCACTCCTGCTCCGGAGCGTCGGCTGCGGGGTCATTCCGAAAAGCTCTACCTGCGACGATTTCATCTCAATCGAAGGAGAGGAGCTTTCTCCGTCCGGGTTGCGGATCCGTGGAACAAGCTGCCAGACGAGATGGTGAAGATGCCGACGACCGCTTTGTTCAAAGCCTCCCTGGACCTCAAGTGGCCTGAACTCTTTACATGAACACCACCCTGTACTTAACTCCATGTCCCCCTACATGACCTTGCTATTTGCTTTTGAGCCAAATTAACTAACTAACTAACTAACTAACTAACTAATAATAATAATAATAATAATAATAATAATAATAATAATAATAAATAAATAAATAAATATTCAGTCAAATACATTACAAAAACACCAGGACTTACAAATATATACAGCATACAGAAAATTCCACTACTGGGCACTGCACACATCCTACGCAAAACTCGTTCAATACAATAAGCATAAGAGCATCACAGCAAACCACAGCACACAGTGCTACGCTCGTAGTGAAGTGAAAGCATGTTATAAAAATAAAACTACTGAATAATAATAATAAAATTGGTTTCAAATTTTGCCAAAAGAGCTGCCATTTTGGGGAAGGAGATGATTCGATTTCATCGAATCCAGTCTTCAACAGCTACTCATTTAATCGACCCCAAAGGATTAGAGTTAAAGTAGACCTCAGCGGAATTTGAACTCAGAACGTGATGACGGGCGAAGTACTGCTAAGTATTTTGCCAGGCGTGCTAACGATTCTGCCAACCATCGCTGAAATGGTTGCAAAACTCTAGCGAAAACAGAACGAAAAAGAGAGAATATGCAGACTTTATCTACATGTCATATCGAAACACAACGGTTCGATGAAATATGTTGATGTAAATATACTTCTAGTGATCAAACCCAACATTAAGGCAATTTACTGAGGCTTTATGACAACAGGAAACCAACCCCACACATTTGATATAAAGAAAGAATCATGTAGTAATGCTCTCCCAAATACAATCTACAACCATAGGAATACAAGAATAAGAGGAAATAAGTCTAAAAGCATCTATGGCCAACCTTCACAAACATAAGCTCACGCAGACGTTGTTCTCATTTTGGTAATGACATATACACTACATCTTCGACTCACATTTCTCTTACAGAGCTATCACAAATCTAAAATCAATTTATGTCATAAATATATATGTGAAAGACTCTGGGTATAGAAACAATCCTTTGATATAAAACAGTAGATAGAATG
>NC_042998.1:77745166-77842666 GCF_006345805.1 Octopus sinensis | reverse complement strand
GCAAGGCGGTGACTCGTTATTCAAGAGTAAATCCATCTAAATTCTATCATAGGAGTGTGCCACAAAGAATTTTGAAATTATTATAACTTATCTATGCTAGGTCCTCCCCCAAAATCTAGATTTCTATACATAAATTGGCCCCCACGCTGGAATTTTGGTGAGCGTACCTGTCTGCTTCCTCCTCATCTCCCCTCTCCTACCTCTCCTCCTCCTGCTGCTCTTCCTCTTTTTCTTCCCATGGGTTTTTTATGTTGCACTATAAGATGGCTATTTAAAAGCTCTCTCCAAAAGTGTGTAATCCTCTTCAATAACTTGCTCTGTTTGCTAAAACTTTGAGATGTTTATAGATTATTATATCTTAACTATGATGTGATTTTCCATAGATAGATTCATTTAACGTAAATATGATGTGGTATTTTATACATGGACTACTATAGTTTTTTTTTAATTTTGAGTTGTTGTTAAAAAATTTCTATATTTTAGCTACGCTAC
This sequence comes from Octopus sinensis, assembly GCF_006345805.1. Lineage (NCBI taxonomy): Eukaryota > Metazoa > Mollusca > Cephalopoda > Octopoda > Octopodidae > Octopus > Octopus sinensis. The sequence goes on along the minus strand of NC_042998.1, from coordinate 77,842,174 downwards.
TTCAAACTTGTTGACCCTCCTCTCATAAATCACTTCACATCCGCCTCCGATCTACCGCTAGTCATGTCAACTAGCATCCAATCAATCAGCCTGTATCAGTAGACACAAGCCCGCTCCTCTGTTTAACGCATCGTCATCAGTAGCTAAACCAACAGCCGTAAATCTGCCATCAGTTGTTGTCTATAGAAATCAGAGGAGACAATATTAGGGTGCCTAGGCCTCATAGTAATAATATAAGTACGGCAATGATTATGAAACTATAGTAGTGAATGAGTAAATTATAAGATAGGGAGTATAGTATGAATAATGAAAGTATAATAAGTGAATAAGTAAAGAATTACCCAGAATGATTAACAAGTGGCGTTGTGAAACCGTCGAGACGTCGGTAACTAAACCGGCAACCCCACCAAGAGGAAGAAAAAGAGGAAGGGGAGGAGGATGAGGAAGATGAGAAGGATGAGGAAGAATAATAATAATAATAATAAGAAGAAGAAGAAGAACAAGGATGAGGAAAAGGAGAAGATGAAGGGGAGGAAGAAGAGAAAGAAGAAGAAGAAGAAAAAAAGGAAGATGATGAAGAAGAAGAGGGAGGAAGAAGAAGGAGGAGGAGGAGATGAAGAAGAAGGCAGAAGGGGAGGAGAAAAGGTGGTAGAAGAAGAAGAAGAATTGGAGGAGGAAGAAGACGAGGAAGAAGGAGGAGGAGAAGATGATGAAGAAGAAGAAGAAGAAGAAGAAGAAGAAGAAGAAGAACAAGGATGAGGAAGAGGAGAAGATGAAGGGGAGGAAGTGAAAGAAGAAGAAGAAAAAAGGAAGATGATGAAGAAGAAGAGGGAGGAAGAAGGAGGAGAAGGAGGAGATGAAGAAGAAGAAGGCAGAAGTGGAGCAGAAAAGGTAGTAGAAGAAGAAGAAGAATTGGAGGAGGAAGAAGACGAGGAAGAAGGAGGAGGAGAAGATGATGAAGAAGAAGAAAGGAAGATGATGATGATTTTGAAGATGATGAAGAAGAAGAGCGAGGAAGAAGAAGTAGGAGGAGGGGATGAAGAAGAAGGCGGAGGGGGAGGAGAAGATGAGGAAGGAGAAGAAAAAGAAGAAGAGGTGGAGGAAGAAGAGAAGAAGAAGGAGTCAAAGAAGAAATAGAAGAAAAAGAAGAAGAAAAAGAAGAAGAAAAAGAAGAAGAAGGAGAAGAGGAGGAATAATAATAATAATAATAATAATAATAATAATAATGGATGCATCACCCAAAATCTGACATAGAAAGACTATATATACAACGTATAGAAGGTGGTAGAGGCCTTATACAGCTGGAAAACTACGATAAAATAACCACCATAGGACTGCAAAAATACCTACTCCAGAAGGAAGGAAAACTGATCCAGATAGCAGCAGAACACGAGCAAAACAAAAAACTGTTCTCAGTATTTAAGGAAGCTGACAAATACAAACAAGAAATCATACCACCTAATAAACACAAAGACGAAGAAGAAGATGATGAAGAAACAACAAAAGCTATAAAACAAATGAAATCCAAACTAAAAATAGAACAGCAACGAGCCATGATAAAACGATGGCAAGAAAAACCCCTTCATGGTAAATACTGCACTAAACTAAACGCAAAAGAAATAGACAAAGAAAAATCCCAGCAATGGTTGAGAAGCTCAGGACTCAAAGCAGAAACAGAAGGATTTTTAATTGCAGCACAAGACCAAAGCCTCCCCACCAGAAATTACCAAAAACATGTAATGAAAAGAAATATTACAAGTAACTGCAGAATACGTGGAGATGGACAAGAAACAATAAATCATATTATCTCTAGCTGCCCAGTCCTGGCTAAGAAGGAATATATTCACAGACATGACAGAGTTGGAACCTACATACATTGGAAGCTATGCCAACATTATGGAATAACAACAGAAAAAAAGATGGTATAGGCACACACCAGAAAAGGTCACAGAAAACGAGAAAGCAACCATACTCTGGGATATGCCGATACATACAGATAGAGAAATTAAGGCCAACAGACCAGATATAGTTGTCAGAGATCATGAAGAAAAAAAATGCTTTCTAATTGATGTATCAATACCGGCAGATGACAACGTGTCTCTAAAAGAAATGGAGAAACTCTCAAAATACAAAGACCTGGAAATAGAGGTAACTAGAATGTGGAACCTGAAAACAGAAACAATTCCTATCATAGTAGGTGCATTAGGCATGATAAAAAAATATTCAGACAAATACATAAGAAAAACACCAGGACTTACAAACACATATAACATACAGAAAATTGCACTACTAGGCACTGCACACATCCTACGCAGAACACTTTCCATACAATAACCATCAGAGCATCACAACATCACAACAAATCACAACAAATCACAGCACACAGAGCTGCGCTCGGTAGTGAAGTGAAAGCACGCTATAAAAATAAAACTACTGAATAATAATAATAATAATAATAATAATAATAATAATAATAATAATAATAATAATAATAATAATAATAATAATAATAATAATAATAATAATAAGAAGAAGAAGAAGAAGAAGAAGAACAAGAAGACGACGACGAGCCGATTGCTATATTGTTTTACTGAACAAATATGTAGTGAGCACCAACCCAGCAGGTACAATAACCTTGAATACTTTAAATATAATGAATATTAATAAATACTTGATAAATTATCACAATACACTCCAAGGATAAACTTCAATGAAAGAAATGCGTAATGGAATACCAAAAATAAAACAATAAAATAAAATATGGTTATATTAATTAGTTCTGAGAGTCTAATAATCTTCAGAAATATATAAAATAATAACAAGGAAAATTTTAGTTTTCTTTCATTTACAAAAGACTTTCACTTCAGAAATTGTATCTACATTTGTACTTTTAAAGAAACCGAAATATTCTAATCCATTTTCCTTAAGTATGCTTCTATAGCTTTGCAGGTGCAAATGAATGATGAAGTGTGTTGGAAATGAGTTTGGAATATTAAGGAAATGATATTCCAAGCTTAAAAGGTCTTTTAAACGAAGTAAACCAGAAAATAATATAAGACGCCTTCGTTGTATATTATTTTCTATACGGAGGAAATTTCGAAGATTGATTTGAATTATATTTATGAAATATAGAGCTTAGGTTAACGTTTCCTAGTTTTGAAATTAAATAATCATTACATTGTAATAATAAGCATTGCTGGTAGGAATCATGTGTATATGTTTTATCTATTGTGCATCCAACGACACATACAAGCACAAACACATACACACACATACACACACACACACCCTAGTAGTGAATTTCATAAACATACATTAAATAATGTAACCTATGTTTCAATCGTAATATATGACTTCACTATAAAAGAAAGAGATTCCAAGTTCTTCTTGTTTTGCGTCAGGCAAATATTACTTAATCGGAAACTCAAAATTCTGTGTCCACCTCTCATAGGTATTTTTAGATACTAGCATGTTGCCTTCTTTTTGAGCAGAAAAACATTGTGAACAGAAATTCTCATGTCCACGACACACTTACTGATAATGAATAATTGAGATTACGTATATATATATATATATTGTTGTTATTGGCATCCTTTTTGTCTCGGGAGACAATGGAGTTGCGCATAAAATAGTCTAGTCCGGCTTTTACATTTCATGTCCTGATACATTTCCTGCTGTGGCTGTGTAGTCCTGTCCTGGACAAACACTCCCTCTGGCAGGTACCACAAATGTAGCGAAGACTGTTCCTGGCTGGTTGTAATGTCATATATATATATATACTCATATACATATATATGTATATATATATATGTATAGGAAGGTTTGGAGATGATGTACAGGTATTATATATTAGAAGAAATGAGGTAATCAGAAGACTTCTGATTACCTCATTTCTTCTAATATGTATATATATATATATATATAATATATATATATATATATATGTATATATATATGTATATATATATATATACATACATACACACGCACACACACACATAGATATATATATATATACATACATATATATATATGTATATATATATATATATATATATTATATATATATATATATATGTATATATATATAATATATATATATATATATATATATATATATATATATATATATATGGGTAGAGGGACAGACAGAAAGAGACAAAGACAGAGAAACAAAAAGGTACAAAAAGGTACAGACAGACAGTCAGACAGACAGAGAGATAGATAGATAGATAGATAGATACATACATACATACATACATACATACATACATACATACATACATACATACATACATACATACATACATAGTTAGATACGGTTCTCTATATTTTCAAAGGTACGATCTGATTCATATTTTTCGATCTGAACATATTGAACGTGCAGGTGTTGATACTATAACGTAATGAAATTGCTTACGATCATGTATTTGTTTTATGTTAGTAATTAGCTTTGTGTGCAGGCAATTAATAAACTTCAATGCATACCTGGAAGGACTTCCGCTACTATCATCTGATGAAATGGAACCTTAGGAAAAACTGAATTCAGCAGCTGTGGTAGTGGATATTTTATTCGGTTATACTAGGAGAATATCCATGGGACGGATATCTTGCTCTATTAATTGTAAAGTAACATGCAAAACACAGCTCTTCTATATTGTGCATTTTAGGTAGTGCTGCGGATATCGGAGATGATGAGGAGTGTTTCGCTCCAAGTAGAACATAAAGGGTATTTGTCTGCACACTGGGACAGCGTGATTGTCATGACGTGATTATCTTGAAAATGCATTAACCAGATCAAGCTTTTCCCGTTCAATTTCGAAGCCTCTTGAAAGTCCATAGCTTTATATAGAGAAAACTTTGGAAAACTTTACGATCCGATCTCATTTAAATGTTACATGTAGGGAAACTGCTTCTCAAGTTGTATCAGAGGATGTGAACACTTTCAACGATTGGCAGTGTACTGAGGACTGACTGATGCGAATTATTCCATGAAGTTTCTGATCAGATTACTGAGGATGCAATTTATTTTTTTACAGAAGGGATGCGTTTAATATGTTGCTAACAGCCACATAAGGAGAATTTAGGGGTCTGGGGCAATCTAATAGCTACACAAGTTCTGAAAAATATGGGTGACTAAGAGTGGTTGTTAATTGCGAGATTTTTATTCCCACAGTTCTTCTTTTTCACTAAGTCTCAGTCTTCGGTTGAAGGCGGACGTGGGGAACTCACACATGGGAACTCACACGTAATTACTGATGGAGGGAACTTGTATCTACCACGCAAATAAACACGCATATACACTTATACATATGTGCATATATATATATATATATATATATACATACATATATATATATAAATTTATAAATAAATAAGGATAATATAGATATTTAAATATCGATATTATCAAGTGGTCAGCATGGGAATAAATACCATACAATGGTAATAATTTTTCACAACAATAAATAAAGGTATCAGAGAGACACCACCACGCCGAAATAGCAGTCAAACCCTGACTCTAAAAACCACTTAAAATGTTCATATCGCACCATGAGATAAGACAGAGAGACAAAATAAATTAACAAAAAGATATTACTGGATAATTCAAAATCCTGGATTTCTAGCATTGCTTCAAATAAGCTCTGCTTTCGTCAGTTGAATATACCACATTAGCACATAAATACAAATATATATATATATATATATATATATATATATATATATATATATATATACAGAACACACGTTATACTTACTTATACGAACGTCCAAACATACATATATATGCACGTATGTACAAGGTCAGATTTAAATTGCCCACCAACTACCTCGTAAGCGCGACATGGTCAAAATAAACACCGCAGGGAATATAGTGACGAATTATTAGCACACAAATATAGAGGTGCATACACACAGGCGTATTTACGTATTGTATATAATCATTTGGTAAGTAGAGAATATATTTGCATATATATTCTTTCTCTACATTATTTTTCTCGAGTGGAATTTATTCTACAATTAATATAACACCGTTGAGGCACTTCATGAAATCTTTTTACTTAAACATATAAAGCACGATGAAGTCGGAATCGGTCATTCTTTACAAAATGACAGTTTTGTAGACAAATTCATGTTTTCGTCTCAGAATTACTCAATTGTACGTGTGAGAAACTATGATTTGCTCAAATGCGTCAGTATACATACTTATAAAACAATGTGCTATGAATAACATTTTACAATGTAAGCAACTAGTAACTTCTATACAAGGTTATATGTAACTACATGTGGATTGTGGACGACTTTTTTCGTTTGTCTTCCTTTTTTCTTGGACATTCCTCCGTCTCTTGTTTGTGAAGAAGAGGTTTACTCGAAACGTAAAACACATTTTCTTTCCTTCCCTGGGCGTCTTTTAATACTTTGCATGTACCACGTCCTCGCACTATTGTTGTTTTCTTGTGTTTTTTCTTCCTTTTTTTTATTAATTATACACACAAACACGCAAACACACATACATGTATAAGTTAATTGGAGGATATATTAGCCTCTTAAATATGTTTATATCTATATCTATATCTATCAAACTACCTGTATATATATGTATATATATATACATATGTATATATATATATATGTATGTATATATATATATATATATATATGTAATATATACGCGGGCGCATGGTTCTGGGTTCAATTCCACTGTGTGGCACCTTGGGCAAGTGCCTTCTAATATAGCCTCGGTCCGACCAAGGCCTTGGGAGTGGATTTAGTAAACGGAAACTTAAAGCCCGTCGTATATATATGTGTGTGCGTGCGTCTATGTTTGTGTGTCTGCGTTGGTATTCAGTTGAAGCGGGTTTTTTATAGCTTTTATACTCTCTTTATATGTATGTATGTGTGTGCGTATGTATGTATACATGTATGTATACAACCGCGATTAGGCTGGCGTTTGTACCCCTCAGCAATCTGTCTTACAATTTTTTCGGATATTATACATTTTGGTGAAGGATATGAAAGATTTTATACTTAGTATAGTTGACCTGTTTATGTTTCAAATTGTCTCGTTGAAATTGTCCAAAGAACAGAAAAAATCTCCTTATAATATTAATTGTGTCTAATTTGGTCGTTTCCTTGTTGCCAAATAAAATTAGATTCTCAAAACTCTGCCAACACTAAAATTTCTTCGTGCTGTAACAGCAGTATATTCTACTGTGTGGCTCCACGTATTCCACACAAATGTTTGCAAACTCGCAGAAATAACACTCGTTATTTTTACTAAAGTAGGCGATAAATCTTTGACTTCCTTTCTTTCAGGAAACTTATGTCAGAACGATAAATATTAATAATGGTGAATAAACTCTGTTTTAAGACAGTCCCAGTTCAACTGACAGTATACGATCAGTTGCGTACAGATAGGTTGTGATAAATATATATATATATATATATGTGTGTGTGTGTGTGTGTGTGTGTGGTGTGTGTGTGTGTGTATGCGTGCGTATACATATATATGTATGTGTGTGAGTATTCTCAGTACATCTAATGAATTATTGTCAGTTTGGCAGGCATCAGCACGCATAAGCAAAACATTTGCTTACTGATTTCCATAAACAAGCGCCTGTATTCTTGTGAGATTTACTTGTAAGTTGTAGCTTTGCAAGGGGATACGTTCTATAAGATGGAGACACTGTACTGTCTGAAAGTCCCTTTACAGCGCTGAGTCATGTATTTTTGCACAGACATCATATCAGAGGAAGAGTTTATTAGCTATAAAATCATCTCTGAGAAATTATTAAAAATAAATAGGTACGTTACTGTTTGAACACTTGCTATCCTGCGGGGACAACATCACTTATTATTGTAGAAATCAGCGTAATCACCGAATAATAATTTCTTACTGATTTTATAAACAAGTGTCCGTAATATTGCTGGATTCATTGTCGCGTGATTTCTTTGACTGAGGAGCTATTTAATAACGTTGAAACACAATGGCATCGCTGCATTCCTTTACGTGAATGAATAGCATGTTTTATGAACACACATCGTCTAAATGGAGTACATGGTCTAAGATGACGGGAAACAGCAGCGATCAGTTAGTCGCATTCTAATTAGTCACAACGTATTGAGAATGAATAGCAATGGACAATGGTACAAAGTGCAATGCATGAATTATATATATGTATATATATATATATATATATATAATATATATATATATGATAATAATAATAATGATAATAATAAAAAAATATACTACTACTACTACTACTACTACTACTACTACTAATACTACTACTACTACTACTACTACTACTACTACTACTACTAATAATAATAATAATAATAATAATAATAATAATAATAAAGATAAGGCAAAACAATCAGCCACCTTTTTATATGGGTGACCTAAAACTATACGATACAAATGATAAACAGCTGGAAACGCTACGACATATAGTACATGGCTTTACCAAAGAAATAGATATGAAATTTGGATTAGAAAAAGGTGCCAAAGTAACCCTGAAAAGAGGAAAACTAGATAAGAGTAGCAACATCACTCTAGATATAGCCAATGAAGTAAGAGAATTAGACCTAACCCAGACATACGAATATTTAGGAATCCATGAACTAGATATGATACACCACACACAAATGAAAGAGAAAATAAAGAAAGAATACTATAGACGAGTTAGATCAATACTAAAAACAGAGCTCAATTCTAAAAACAAGATAATAGGTATTAACACTTTAGCCGTCCCAGTTATAAGTTACAGCTACAATATCCTTAACTGGACCCTAAATGAACTAACCAAAATAGATAGGAAAACAAAATAATGACAGGATCTCGGATGCACCACCCAAAATCTGACATAGAAAGGTTATATATACAACGTATAGAAGATACATGTGAGTATACTCACATGCACGACAGAGTTGGGACCTACATACACTGGAAGCTAAGCCAACAGATAAAAGATGGTATAGGCACACACCAGAGAAGGTCACAGAAAACGAGAAAGCAACCATACTCTGGGATATGCTAATACACACAGATAGAGACATTAAGACCAATAGACCAGATATAGTTGTCAGAGATCATGAAGTACAAAAATGCTTTTTAATTGATGTATCAATACCTGCAGATGACAACGTGTCTCTAAAAGAAATGGAGAAACTTTCAAAATACAAAGACCTGGAAATAGAGGTGGAATAATAATAATAATAATAATAATAATAATAATAATAATAATAATAATAATAATTATAATAATAATAATAATAATAATAATAATAAAAATAATAATAATAATAATAGTAATAATAATAAGCCCCTTCATGGTAAATACTGCACTAAACTAAACGCAAAAGAAATAGACAAAGAAAAATCCCAGCAATGGTTGAGAAGCTCAGGACTCAAAGCAGAAACAGAGGGATTTTTAATTGCAGCACAAGACCAAAGCCTCCCCACCAGAAATTACCAAAAACATGTAATGAAAAGAAATATTACAAGTAACGGCAGAATATGTGGAGATGGACAGAAACAATAAATCATATTATCTCTAGCTGCCCAGTCCCGGCTAAGAAGGAATATATTCACAGACATGACAGAGTTGGAACCTACATACATTGGAAGCTATGCCAACATTATGGAATAACAACAGAAAAAAGATTGTATAGGCACACACCAGAAAAGGTCACAGAAAACGAGAAAGCAACCATACTCTGGGATATGCCGATACACACAGATAGAGAAATTAAGGCCAACAGACCAGATATAGTTGTCAGAGATCATGAAGAAAAAAATGCTTTCTAATTGATGTATCAATACCGGCAGATGACAACGTGTCTCTAAAAGAAATGGAGAAACTCTCAAAATACAAAAACCTGGAAATAGAGGTAACTAGAATGTGGAACCTGAAAACAGAAACAATTCCTATCATAGTAGGTGCATTAGGCATGATAAAAAAATATTCAGACAAATACATAACAAAAACACCAGGACTTACAAACACATATAACATACAGAAAATTGCACTACTAGGCACTGCACACATCCTACGCAGAACGCTTTCCATACAATAACCATCAGAGCATCACAACAAATCACAGCACATACCCAAGGCACACAGAGCTGCGCTCGGTAGTGAAGTGAAAGCACGCTATAAAAATAAAACTACTGAATAATAATAATAATAATATAATAATAATAATAATAATAATAATAATAATAATAATAATAATAATAATAATGATGATGATGATGATGATGTCCCCTAGTGGCTGACAATAGGTGCATCTTTGATGACGAGCTGAAGAGGGATTACTTGCGGGTTGAATAATTCACCTCTAGAAACATGGGTGTTTCGTTCAACATCCTCAAACAACCCTTCTTCAAGGACCTTTTGAGCGGGATGGGTTACTCGACCTGACAAAATTCAAACTGGAACCCACCTACAAGGACATATGCTGTTTATCTTGATATGAGATCACATATGATTGTGATGCATGTGCCTAGTGTACCCTTATCAGACGGGTAGCCATGATGGGTATATTGACTTCTTCTATTTTACCCGTGTCACTTTGATGGCATGCACTGCTCTCTCACTCAATAATAATAATAATAACAACAATAACAACAACAATAATAATAATAATAATAATAATAATAATAATAATAATAATAATAATATAATAATAATAATAATAATAATAATAAACTGATTGGAAGTGTTATCATGTACATTGTTTTATCTTGGTATAAAAGATGGGCTACAGCAAATATTCTGTTCAATACCACAGATTTGCTTGTCAGTTGTTTGACCGTAACCAGTTGAACATGTCCCTTAGTGGCTGACGATATGTACATCTCTGATTACGAGCAGAAGCAGTGGGGGAGCATCATAGCCATGTGTTGAGAGGGATTCTTTGGGGGTGAATAATTCATCTTTGGAAACATGGGTGGTTCGTTCAACATCATTAAACGACCCTTATTCAGGGACCTTTCGAGCAGGATGGGTTACTCAACCTGAAGAAAATTCTAACTGGGTCCCACCTGCAAGGTCATGTGCTGTTTATCTTGATATGAGATCACCATGTCGCGCACATATGGTTGTGATGCATGTGCCTGATGTACCCTTATCAAATTGGTAGTCATGATGGGTATACTAGGCTTCGTATATTTTACCCCAGTGTCACTTTGATGGCATGCACTGCTCTCTCACTCAATAATAATAATCATAATAATAATAATAATAGAATCCGGGATTGAACAGATAAGCGCCAGGTAGGAGTCGATAAATCTGTGGTCACCGCCTATGGTTGATGAATAGCAAGTAGGATATTCCGGTTGTGCACAGTCCTGTGTGTATTTAGCGCCTAGGAGCTAGTCCAAACTATACATGACGTTCATTTTACATTGTTGGTATACTCCAGGGTATGTGACATGTCGTAAAACCCAGCGGTGTATTATAATCAAACGAATTATAACAGACGATGGATTGTTGTCAGCTCATATATGCTGACAATAATCCATCGTTTGTTTACATATATATATATAAATATATATAAACAAACATGCATGCATTCATATATATATATATATATATATATATATATATATATGTGTGTGTGTGTGTGTGTGTGTGTGTGTGTGTGTGGTGTGTGTGTGTGTGTGTGTGTGTGTGTGTGCTTGCGTGTATTACTTGTACATATATGCATATTTATATACATTTATGAATATGTATGTCTCGGGTGAAGTGTGTGTGTCTATGTGTATGTATTTTAGATGAAGGAACATGTGAAGTTATTCATAATTTCTTCGCAAACCCGCTGTTTTAGTAATGTACTTATTTAAACTATGACAGTGTATCTAGTTATATCTAAATGAATAAAACCAGTGCTTATGTACCTCATTTTCATACCTAGCCCTAAGTAACTTGTTTTAACTATAGGACGAACGCAAATAGGTGCATTTCGCAAGGGGAAAGGTATTAAAATAGTTCAAACTAGACAAACTGTTGTCAGTTACATTCTGCTGTGATTAAATGAGAGTGAGGCAGGCAGGGAGAAAGAGATAAAGAAATAGAGAGAGTGAGAGAAGGAGATCATTGTGTAGTTACCAAAGATCTATTTACACAATAGACATGATGCTTAGTTATTATTATACATAAGAAGAAAGTTAAAGTTTAGTAATACCTGCTACCTTGATATTTTCTTATACGCATACAATTGAATACACTGATATAAGCAAAATTTACGTGTCTAAATTTCATGTTCTCCACAAGTAGGTCTAATTTACTTGCTGCTTTTCTTTAGGACAAACACACTTGGTAATGATGTCAGTAGTCAGTCAAATATACTCGAAATGCTTTCTTCAATATCGTCCGGTCTAAAGGATCCTATGGTTCTATCACAGACTATTTTCACTAAAATATTATATTTATTCTATGCGATGAGCCTACGGTAATTTACTCACAATTCATCCATTTATTTACGTCTTAATATTATCAATATTTACTACACACAGTCAGTGGAAACTTTATAATGCAAATAAAATAAGTGACTGTTACTTGTAGCATTTTTCGCAAATAGCACCAAATTACTTACTCTCTCTGTCTGTCTCTCCTTCCCTCTTAGTCTCTCTCTCTCTCTGTCTCTCCTTCCCTCTTAATCTCTCTCTGTCTCTTTCTCTTAGTTTCTGTCTATCCCACTTAATCTTCTCCCACTTCTCTTTCTCCCACTTTCTATCTGTCTCTGATGCAGGCATGTTGACATTATCGGTAAATTTCAAATAAAAGGCACAGATTCATCTCGCTGTTCTCGCGTTTGTCCTCCAGAGAAATCCTTAAAATTTCGTGTATATATTAACGGCGTGTTTGAAAGTTCGTTTCTCTACAGCTCAGAAGTAAACTTTTTCGTAATTTATCCACGCACGCGCCGACTTCATATTTTAGGTAATTAATACAGACTGCCAGTGAATATACTGATTTGCAAATGAGAAGAATCACCGCCTTCTATGCACACCATTATTCTTACATAAGATATAAGTGCTTGATCTATGTATAAGGTGTTCACAAGTACTCAAAATTATTAAGGCGACTAAAGCCTCTTGAAATATGTCGAACTGTTTTCGAGTTCGTGATGTAAAGGGAAAGGTGCCCGAGGGGTGGCGGAAGAGAAAGGGAGCCTGCAATTCACCCCAGTCGACGCTGTATCAGTGCGTATAACTGAAGATATTTTTTTACTTGTTTCAGCCATTTGACTGCGGCCATGCTGGGGCACCGCCATTAGTCGAGATATTCGATTCCAAGACTTATTCTTTGTAAGCCTAGTACTTATTCTATCGGTGTCTTTTGCCGAACTGCTAAGTTACGGGAACGTAAACACACTAGCATCGGTTATCAAGCGATGTTGCGGGACAAAGACAGACATACAGACATATATACACTCATACATATATTTATGCATATATACGACGGGCTTCTTTCAGTTTCCATCTACCAAATCAACTCACAAGGCTTTGGTCGGCCCGAATATATAGTAGAAGACACTTGCCCGAGGTGCCACGCAGTGGGACTGAACCCTGAACCATGTGGTTAGCAAGCAAGCTACTTTATTTCATTCATGAAGACAGTACAAAGATTGGGTAGGTTTGAGGGCTGAACAAACACATTAATGAATGAAAATGAAATAGAATGAATAAATGAGAGACGTAACATCACACCTGCCGATTGGATTTTTCTCGAAAGCATATTTTCTTTTTTTAAAAATCAATATGATGTTTCAAACCTCATACAAGAAGGAGGCACTAAAACCTCTTACTTAATATGTATTTTTATAAACACACAATTCAGCTTATAAACCACTACAAATAAAATGCAATAAAATGAGGTTTCAAAACTTCTAACGAGGATTTTTCACCTCCTACTCAACGATATATCGATCAATATATCCATCATTATATTAAGTGCTGCTTGAGTTCCTGTCTCCCGCCATTTCCCATGCCTCACTCATGTAGGACATGTAAGTCGTGTGAGGGCCACCCGGCCATATGCGACATTCCTCCCCAAATCCTTTAAGCCTCCCCAAATCCTTTAAGGGAGATCTTATGACCTCTACAGCTATTTGCGGAGGCCATTCGGGATCCGGTGTGAAGGGCATATCTACTGTCTCTTTATGTTCTACTATTTTTTCCACCTCCCCGCCCTGGTAGAAAAAGATAATTAATTCATCATCTTTAAGGGTGGGGGTCATTTCTTCCACCGTGGGTGAGTGGCACAACTTCTTTCTTTTATTTTTTTCTTCCTGATTTCGGGAGAGTGGATCTCTTCCGCCTTGTCCGGAGTCTCTCCCCCACCTCCCACGGCCTTAAGGTTCTTCGGCGGGCAATCATTGTTGCCCACCTTCTTCCTTTTTAATCCTTATTGGGTCCTCAACCACATCCACCTCTCCCTTTGACCGGGTAAGGGAGGGGACATCCAGTGACTGTTCCAGGACCTTACCATGGTCCTGGGGCAGTTCATTGTAATGTGGACTGGCTGCAGGCACAAGTGACACTTGGGGGGGACGTCCCTCGAGTATCACCGGTTACCTGCAGCCAGCCATTTAAAAAAAATCTGGAAAAAAACCATATATGTTGCGGCCGATGGGGTCCACGGGGTCAAGATCGCTTTTGACCCTTCCCAATCGACCGCCGGCAATACCCTTACATTTAAGAGCCTGGTCCCGCTATCGCCTAGTCCCCGTCGGATGGTATTTTCAATCCAATCCGAAGGTAACCCACATACCCAGGTCTTATTAATTTCCTCCCGCAGTACGATGAGAGGAACAGAATTTCGTTACCCTCCAAGGGCTGACTCGCGAAATTGCGAGCCTTCTCCAGGGTGTCAAACAGCAACCATACGGTTGCTTGCTTGACACTGCGGGATATGTATTTCACAGAGGACAAATAGTCTTTCAGTTCATTTTCTATAACTGGTTTTGTGAAGACGGTGATGGTATCAAAAACTTTAGAATAAGTTCTGAACACCACTGTCCTCTCCTCCATATCTTTTAGCCACTGCTTCGGTGGGACAATCTCCCACACCAAAGCAGCGACAGTTCAAGTGTCCACAAAAATAGAAATACACTAAAAAAAGAAAAAAAGTTCGAGCGAAAAAAATAGACAGTAAAAAAATAAGACAAAAGAAAACAAAAAGGACAGTTCAAAAAACAAGAAAAAACACGGAAGAAATAAAAATATGGTTCCAAATGGCAACTACACAATTCCGGCCACAGGTACTCCTGGCCTTCTTCTTTGGCTGGCACACCGAGCTGGAATCTTAAATCCACAGAAGACGAATCTTCCCCACAATGGGCCACAAAAATTTTCAGTGACTGGAACAAACTTCAATTTTTGGGCGGAGATACGCCCCCAACATTTTTTCAACAAGCAAAAATCACAATAGCCGCCAAGAGCAGGCGAACTTGTCCCAGAGCTGGGCGAAATTTACTGAAAAAATTCCAAAACAATAAATCACGCCCAGCTCAAAGCAAACAAAATCACCCTACCTCGACGGACTTCTTAATTTTCAGTTTTAGGACGGGGCGTACTAGCTCATGTCCTCCTTGTTCAAGTGTTGAAGTAAGAAACACCAACATGCATGTGCGGGTAAGCAAGCTTCTTACCACACAGCCACCCCTGCGCCTATATTTTCATTAATTATATATATATATATGTATTTATGTTTATCTTCTGTATGTATTCTACTGACGAGTCAGAAATCCGAATCTAGAATTATCCAGAAATGTTTTACTAGTTTTATCTTGTCGCTTTGTTTTCTCTCCGTGCTGATATATGGACAATTTAAGTGGTTTTAAAGTCAGATCATCAGATCATGGCTGCTATTTTCAGCATGGTGGTATTTCTTAATTTATAATCTTAATAATTATTACCTTTGAATGTTATTTTTTCCATGCTGACCACTTGATAAAATCGTTATTTTATATATTAATTAACGATCTTATCCTTAAATATATATATATATATATATATATATTATATATATATATATATATATATATATATACCCAATAACAGAGATGCAGCACAGAACTTTGTCAGTGATCGGGTCGCGGTCTCTAAGCGACGGAAATATCTTGGCAAATTAAATTTTAATGTTGAAGTGAATCTAACGATGTTAGTGTGTTTTTAAATGGCTTATAAACACATTCCACGCTGCAATTGTTCTTCTTTCAGCACACAATTTGATCTCAGATCAGGTCACTTGCTATGCAAGTACATCTCTTTCTATCCCTGAGTACTCTGGTTGTATTCAGTCTAATGAAAATAACGAAAAATACGTCGTCTGTATGACTTAATTTGGCCGAAATTCTATATTTAAATCTTCACATCTAATGTTGTTCGTATCTTGGAGTGCAAAACCAAAAACAAATAAACAAAGAATTGAATAAAGGCAGGAAGGAAGGAAAGAAGGAAGGAAGGAAAGAAGGAAGGAAGGAAGGAAGGAAGGAAGGAGAGAAGGAAGCAGTGTCAAAATTAACGACAGCAAATGCTAAATTGATATATGTGGAGCTCGTTCATTAATTATATCCGTCAGATAAATAGGAAAGATAACGAGAAATGTTGCACGCCACCAAACGGCGGTTACTCTCACGATGTACCTTACATGCGCACTAGCACATACACATACTCATACACATATACACATGCACATACGCACATGCATGCGCACACTAAATGAACACATGCACAAATACTTCTATAAATAAAAAAAAACATGTATATCTTCGTATATAAGTAAAAATGTGTGTGCGCTGTTATATATATATATGTGTGTATTTATATTTAATATATGTATACTCACTGACAAGGCATACATCCACAAACACACGAGAGCACACACAAACATAAACACACACACACTGATGCACATCGATTTGTGTATGTGTTTATCAGATAAGTCAGTAAAAGGAGAGTTGAGGTAATGAAAGTTAAAAAAGATGTAATGCATATATACATATATGTGTGTGTGCGTGCGAGTGTGTGTGTGTTTGCGGGTGGGTGTGTGCATGCGTCTGTGTGCGTGTGTGCTTGAGTATGTATATATATATATATATATATTTATAATTATATATGTTTAATTATATATGTATTTATGTGTGTGTATATATATACACACACACACATACATACATACATATATATATATATATATATATGAGGAGAGTGAGAAAGAAATGAGTTGGTGAGAATGAGAGTTAGAGAGAGTGGGGAGAGAGAGAGAAAAATTGGAGTGCAATGTAACACTGAAAGGGCTAGAAAGTGAGGAACATCTGAAAGCGACAGATACGAAAAGATAAATTTGCGCCGATGAGTGAAAAATTTAGAAACAACGTAAAGCTTTGTGATAAAAGCACGTTGCTAAAATTGTAAATAGATTAAGAAAATTATAAATAAGACTCGAAAGAAGACAGAAGCTGGAAGTATATACAAATATTAATGTCTTGTTCCATAGAAATGATGGTGCAAATAATCTCCCCTAAACTCTATGTTGTATTAAGAATACTATCAAAGAAATAATGACAGTGAGTTATGTGCTGACGTGCTTTTAAATCATATGTATTAGCTTTTACAGTACACCAGGTATGTAAGCCGGACGGTACGATGCTCGTTTAGATAAACGAGCATCAAATGGTGTAACGAAAGAAAGATAATACAAATTCAAAATATATCGGTTTAAATGTACAACAGTTTACTGACCGAAAAAGTAGTTTCTTCTCAGTTCAAATATAAAACAGATACACACACACACACACACACACACACACACACACACACAACACACACACACACAAAGACGCACACACACACACACACACACATTCACATATTTATATAAAAACAGAGAGAGAGACAGCCAGCCAGCCAGACAGATAGACAGACAGACAGACAGACAGATAGACAGACAGACAGACAGACAGACAGATAGATAGATAGATAGATAGATAGATAGATAGATAGATAGATAGATAGACTACGTATTAAACCTCATATATATTATCTGGTTGAGACACTAAACCATATTCTCGGAGTTTTCATTTCTTTGAAGTCATGTTGAGTTTCAGGCTGAAGTAGAAAATTTTTTTCTGTTGAATGTTAGCGCTCTTCCTGATTATATGTGAAATGCTGGAAATTTATATTTGTGCGGCACATTTTCTGCCGGCCATAAGTACATCATCAAATGATGGATACTTCTCCTGAGCTTATATATATATATATATATATAGTGAAGGCGCATGGCTCAGTGGTTAGAGCGTCGAGCTTACGATCGTGAGGTTGTGAGCTCGAATCCCGGACCGGGCTGCGTGTTGTGTTCTCGAGCAAGGCACTTTATTTCACATTGCTCCAGTTCACTCAGCTGTAGAAATGAGTTGCGACGTCACAGGTGCCAAGCTGTATCGACCTTTGTCTTTCCCTTGGATAACACTGGTGGCGTGGAGAGGGGAGGCTGGTATGCATGGGCGACTGCTGGCCTTCCATAAACAACCTTGCCCGGACTTGTGTCTAGGAGGGTAACTTTCTAGGTGCAATCCCATGGTCATTCATGACCGAAGGGGGTCTTTACCCTTTATATATATATATATATATATATATATATATAGATATATATATATATAAATATATATATATATATATATATATATATATATATATATATATATATATTCATATATACATACGTATATGTACATACCTACATATATATGTATATATGCATGCATATGTGGGTACAGGACGTCAAAAATAAATGAACAAAATAAAAAACGAGAACATAAAAAACAAAAACATGGTAAACAAACTTTTGTTTTTGAACAACGAAAGAAAAAATAGGAAACGAGACAGGCGACATACAGAACAATCCCTTCATCAGTTGTCTCTTGTTTTATCTACTCCGCATTTCGAACGTTGGGACAAGACGCGGCTTCGTTAAAACAGTCGTCCCACAAAGCAAATTAAATAAATTGTAACAAAACAGGCCGGTAAGAACAAAACAGTAAAAACAAACGGTAAGGGCTCTGAAGCCATCACAACGTGACGAACGCTGGAGAAACGAGCTTGACAGGAGACAGGTAAAAGTATGTCTTGTCTCTTGTGAAGCAAGAGGAAGAAAGGGGGAGATAGTCACTGATCACATGTGAGCAACGAGAGAATCAAGGAGGAAGGGTGAGGGAGAGAGCGGGAGATAAAACGGTGAAGGGAAGAAGAGAAGAAAGACAGAAAGTAGAATAAAGGGGAAGAAAAGTGATATTTGTAGAGTGCGCATCAGAATTATTAAAATGAAACTTACTTGGAAATGGATGCGTGGCGTTCGATCATATAATAATATGATATATATATACATACATACATATATATATATATATATATATATATATATATTATATATATATATCATCACAATCAAGGAACGGCCATAAGAGGCCATTCACCCACTAGAAATAACAGCCAAAGCTTCAAACGCAAAATAACATTAATTCCGTAAACCAGGAGAAAATTAAAAAACATTTACCCTGTAATTTCTTATACGATGCACCGTTTCATCTACTGTTTAATGGTAAACTAACCTGATTAAATTAAATCAAGCCAATCTTCCATAGGCCCTTAGATTCGTCAGTAAGAAATAGCCAGATCGGAACAGATATTTTCACGAGGCATTTCTGTCCCTGCCTCGGCAATATCTGACCTAAAATTTTCAAATCATCGCACTCGCGCCAAATTTATCGGCAGCAAATAAATATAAGCCGCCGATTCCATTACGGAATTAACCAGAAAATTCATAATTAATCAATATAGGGTGGCAAAAAATTTTGTAGAATTTTTTTGCCACCAGCGGCAAAAATTCTACAAAATTTTTTGCCACCCTATATTGATTAATTATGAATTTTCTGGTTAATTCCGTAATGGAATCGGCGGCTTATATTTATTTGCTGCCGATAAATTTGGCGCGAGTGCGATGATTTGAAAATTTTAGGTCAGATATTGCCGAGGCAGGGACAGAAATGCCTCGTGAAAATATCTGTTCCGATCTGGCTATTTCTTACTGACGAATCTAAGGGCCTATGGAAGATTGGCTTGATTTAATTTAATCAGGTTAGTTTACCATTAAACAGTAGATGAAACGGTGCATCGTATAAGAAATTACAGGGTAAATGTTTTTTAATTTTCTCCTGGTTTACGGAATTAATGTTATTTTGCGGTTGAAGCTTTGGCTGTTATTTCTAGTGGGTGAATGGCCTATTATGGCCGTTCCTTGATTGTGATGTTGAACTTAAAAATGGTCTATGACTATTTAATTTTTTCCCACTAGGCCACTGGTGGCAAAAAATTCTACAAAATTTTTTGCCACCCTATATTGATTAATAATATATATATATATATATATATATATATATATATATATATATATAATATATATATATTATATATATATATATATATATATATATATATAATATATATATATATAATATATATATATTATATATATATATATATATATATGGCTCAGTGGTTAGAGCGTAGAGCTTACGATCGTGAGGTTGTGAGCTCGAATCCCGGACCGGGCTGCGTGTTGTGTTCTCGAGCAAGGCACTTTATTTCACGTTGCTCCAGTTCACTCAGCTGTAGAAATGAGTTGCGACGTCACTGGTGCCAAGCTGTATCGACCTTTGTCTTTCCCTTGGATAACACTGGTGGCGTGGAGAGGGGAGGCTGGTATGCATGGGCGACTGCTGGCCTTCCATAAACAACCTTGCCCGGACTTGTGTCTAGGAGGATAAGTTTCTAGGTGCAATCCCATGGTCATTCATGACCGAAGGGGGTCTTTACGCTTTATATGTGTGTGCATATATACATACATATATGCACATACCTATATATATACACAGACATGCAGGAAGTAAATAGACAACTTTGATTTTCAAAATTTCTGATCTAAGCCTCTTGATATGCTTTCAGCGGTGTAGAATTTACAATGTAATTATTATTTTTCATTCAAGGGGTCGTTATCTTAAACTTTTGCAAAGAGTAACCATGCTACGCACAAAATATTCAACAGAACTGTCAGATTTTCAAAGAGGTCATATTATTGGTCAATCTGAGGCTGGTCTTAGCCAGCGAAAAATTGCCGAAATCTTTCATATTCCTCTTGCTACTGTTAATAGAATTATCGTGCAATTCAAAAGCCAAGGAAAAGAATCAACAGATTCTCGTCCCGGCCGACCTGGGCTCTGAGAAAGGAAGCTTCGCTGTTTGAAGAGAATTGTGGAAAATGAACCCCGTTCAAAGGCTTCTGACATTGTAAAACCGCAAGAAGTTAGTCCAAGAACGTGTGTTATATATCTGCATAGGCTTGGGTATTATGGACGAGCAGCTAGAAGAAAAGCTCTTCTTCAACCAATTAATATCATGAAAAGAAAGAAATGGGCTAAGGAAATGTCAGAAAAATCCAGTTTATTTTGGGATAGAATGATTTTCTCAGATTTATATTATTTTCAGACAGTGGACATGTTTGGGTTTGGAGAGTTCCCAGGGAGCTGTCACCAGCAATGGTTGTTCTGAGCTGATCGAATGTGTTGGAACAATAAACTCTGATAAATCCATCGAAATACTTAAGCAAAGATTACTTACGATGTATTCAAACGATAATATAAGGAAAAATGAGTTTTTATTCATGGAAGATGGGGCTCCATGGCACACAGCGAAAAGGAATCAACAATGGCTAACTGAAATTGGAATCAAAATGCTTCCTTGACCGAGCCAATCTCCTGACATCAACCCAATTGAAAATCTTTGGTGCATACTAGATAGCTTTATACGAACACCTCGACAGAAACCTCAATCTAACGATGAACTGCTTCGATTTCTGCGTGAAAAGTGGGCCGAAATTCCGCAAGAGACAATCACAAAACTTATCAGTTCAATGCCAAAAAGAGTTTCTGAATTAAAAACTGCAAAGGAAATGTGAATTAAATACAAATGCATGTACATTTCAGTTGTTCGTGTACGTATTAAATAAAAGATTTTGAAAATTAAAGGTGTCTATTTACTTCCTGCATGTCTGTGTATGTATTTATATATACATGCATATATGGGTACAGGACGTCAAAAACCATGAACAAAATGCACACACACTTATGCATAGATACGTATCTAAACTTATATATACACATAAATATGTATATATATATATATATATATATATATATATATATGGGTGTATGAGTGTGTGTGTGTGTGTGTATTGATATACATGTAGATATAGATACATATAAGTACGTATGCGCGTCTGTGTGCGTATGTGGGCTTATGTGTGCATGCGTGTGTGTTAGACTACGACAGAGAGCGAATAAGTTATATGAATACTCAAGATGAAGAAGAGGCGTTTTGTTCAAAGAACCAAGGCACACTTTAATGAAAACTATGCATTATGTTGTACTAACAGATCAAATATCATCTGCTCACAGTCAATTTCTGTAAGCTGAAGACATAGGCATTCCTAGCTGGAAATAATGTATGGCTATGCCAACACACAAGCGCAAATATGAACTTTTATCATTACATATTTAATATCTCGCTCGCAACTTCATAAAAGAGACAAATGATGTTTTTATTCGTGTTTACACTATATTTAGTTGTTTGGTTTTTGTAGTAGACAGCAGGTTGCCAATGTCAAGGCAAATAAATAAATATACTGATAATTGGTTTTTATGTAATAATTAATTCATTCTCATGCACAAAAACCGGGCACTGACATACTGCAGTGGCGCCTTGTCCGCACAATCTCTCTCGAAACTTTTTGAATCGCAAAGTCCATGCACTTGTACTCTTCGTATTTCGACATGAACGGCTTCTAAATTTTAGAGGATATAAACAGTGACCGACTATTGTTATTCTCTCTGCAATCGCGCAGAGCACCGTACTTCCAAGTATGAAATATATGTCTGGAAAAATTTGACGCCTTATGACACCGTTATTTTTGTCATTGAATGGCTCTTTCAGTATTAAATTACATCCTCTCTATCTTTCTCTCCATCTCTATCTCACTCTCTCTTACTCTCACTCTCTTTTTCTCTATCTCTCTCTCTCTTATGGATTGAAGTTTGAGCTTTTCAAGCCGATCTCATACGGCCTATTTTTGCTGTTGGATACTTCAGAGACAATAGCAAACAGCTATATTCAACATGACGATGGGTGAATATGGAAAATAGAAAGATCGTAAATGTCTGAGAATGCAGGAGCACGCCCTGCCGGCGAAGTCATCGTTTTATATGTGGGCACACCAGATTAAGTTGTCAAGAGTTAATCTGACATTCCTAGCTGTGTTTAATGCCATTAGGTTTTTGTCCAATGAATTCCCTTACATATACCAATATTAATATTCAGTTCTTAGTATTCAATATGTTAATACTTTAGATTAAAGCATGAGGTGAGTATAGAAGATAATATTATGCTCCACATTAACCTACAGGTATTTCTCTTATAATTTACAAAACATTAAGATGGAATGAGCAGTCTTTAATTTCTAATTACAATAATTATTTCTGTGAATTGTTAACATATTTTAGCTGTTGTGTTTTCCTTATGTAGCATATAAATATAACGCAGCAGCTATGCTCCCGCACGTCATCAAGTGAGTGGCATTGATAGAACTACTGGGATCACACCTAATTTCATATCGTTTTATACAATATTCTATTTTTAACATTCCCTCTATACTGAGTAGTATAGAAATTCAAGTTGACATACGCCATAAGATATCAAATAAAATAATGGGCGTTAACATCCAAAATAAAATTACAAAATAAATAGAGCAAATTAGTTAATGGATATAAAAATCAAAACTATAAAAATAATTTAGACAAACCTAACTTCTGTCTTTCTTATTGTAAGCGTGTCACTTTATATGAAAATAGATTAAAAGTCTGAGATGTCAAGATATAGACAAGAAGTATTCGTTATCACTTTTAACTGTACATATTTAGTCTACAAAAGACGCAATATCGCCCTTTTAATCCAGTGGGATGCGAACTTGTCTTCCAATCCATTCGTAAAATTTAATTTCATATGTCCTGTTTTCCATCACAGTCGCTTAATCAATCACTACATGAAGCTTTCTCACTGCAAGTGAGTTGTTCGCCTGCACCGATATACAGACATATTTTCAATCACTCGGTGTAAACACAGAAATAATTATCTTTAAATATACATATACATATGTGTGTGTTCTTTATTCTTTTATTCTTTTACGATTTTACGGTTTCAGTACATACCTCATATACTGTCATCGGTATACATGATTTTATACATACATACATACATACATACATACATACATACATACATACATACATACATACATATATATATATATATATATATATATATATATATATATATATATACATATCAACATATTCATATACTTACATACACACATTTATGGTCATGTACATACAAAGAGAGATAAAAAGAAATGAAAGGAGGGAGAGAGTATTGGCTAGTAGTCAGTCAGGATAAATTGATAGAAGGAAAGAAGAGGTGAGGGTGAGAGAGAGAGAGAAAGATATGAGAGTGTAAAGAGATGAGAGGGTAAAGGTTAAAGATAGGGGTAGTAAAAAGCTGGAATGAAGAATTAGGGGAAATTGGTTTGGTTACTTAAAGGACAGGTCAGAGGTTAGTAATAGAAGAATACATATATGTGAAGATATATACACATGCATACATTAAACATATACATATACATTTACATACATCAACACATGCATTTGCATACAAAACTCATGTATGTTACATGCAGTCCCGTATATACACACTCATTTGTATCTAAATTTTACATATATAAAAATTCTTGCATACATAGAGACATGCATGCAGGCTTGCACATGCGTATAATTGTATGTTAGTGAACATACACACACACACACACACATACACATAGACATATATATATATGTATGTGTGTGAGTGTGTGTGTGTGTGCGTGTGTGTTTGTGTGTGTGTATGTGAGTGTGTGTGTATGTGTGTGCATCCATGTATGTATGCATGTATTAGTCTTCAATATATTCCAAGTATCTATTCGTACTTAAAGCATTTAGTATAGCTCTCTGGCAAATATCATTTGTATTGAAATTATGTTACCCTTAGCTTCCTGCTGAAGAGAGCTTCGCCAACTGTAAATTATTTTATTTACAAAAGATTGCTTGAAACTATGCATAGTCCAGGAAAAATAGGGTAAATATCTTTATCTTTCATTCCCTTTCAGAATTACAACTAGTAGTGATTTGTAGTTTAACTACTCTTTCTAGCGAGTCAGATGTCCTGTTGTGGCCATCTCTTATATGTTTAAATGTACACTGTCTTTTTAGATGAATAATATATATAGACTATTGACTATTTTTTTCTTCTCGCTAGACAACTAGTAGCAAAGAATTTTTCTAATTTTTTTTGCTACCCTAAGATTTATTAATTAATGATAAAAAGTTTTTTGGCTAATTTTGAAAAAAAATCGGCACTTGTACTTGATGCAAAACAACCGCGCGTATACATATATGTATACGTATTTATGTATGTATGTATATATATAATATATATAAAACAAATTAATAAATAAAACATATGCATATATACATACATGTATGTACGTACCTACATCTACATGTATATATACATGCATATATATATATATATGGGTACAGGACACTAAGAAAAAAACGCCGAAAACAATGAGAAACGAAAACATAAACACAAAACCAAGGAAATGGACATTTTTCTTAAACAACGAAAAAATAGAGTACAAGACATAGAACACAAGAAAAAGTTCCCTTCTTCAGTCGCCTCTGTTTCATCTACTCCGTGTTTCGAAGGCCAAGGCGCGACACGACCTCGTTGAAACATTCCTTCCCTGAGATTTTTTGCGGAGGGGTAAAAATGGTAACAAAAACAGTACAGTAAAGACAGTACAAAATATAAACAGTAAAAGACAGGACAAGGAGAATAACAGTAACACAGAGAAGGAAGGCTGTTAAGCCAAACGAGAGAAAATATTACGAACGCTTTTTTGAGAACGGCGAAGGAGGTACATACATATATAGATAAATATATATATACATATCTATATGTACATGCCTACGTATCTATATGTACAGATCTACATATCATATATGTACATACCTAAACATATATGTATATACACATGCATATATAGGTACAGGACATCAAAAGAAAAAGTGAACAACATGAAACGAACTCTTTCTTTTTTCGAACAACGAAAGAAACTGTTAGAAAAACGAGACAGGCAAAATTAAGTACAATCCCTTCATCAGTTGTCCCCTGTTTTATATACTACGCGTATATATATATATATATATATATATATATATATATATATATATATATATATAATATATATATATATCTATATATATATATATATTAAATTTCAGCTCAGAGCTGCGGCCATGCTGATGCACCACCGTTTTGTGCTACACTGTTATTACCAGGAGCCTCCTCTAATATGTGGCACTTGATGAAGAATGGAGATTGATATAGCTACCCTCATTTGCACCTCTTGCCGTGAGGTAGGTTCATCTGGGACTCTCGACAGGAAGAGATCCAGCTTTGATTTAAAAACCGCTACATCTACTTTGTGCAAGTTCCTCAGACTCTTTGGGAGAATATTAAAAAGCTGTGGGCCCTTGAAACCCAGGCTGTATACATAAATATAGCGAACAATGACATACATACATACATATATGCATAGTATTTATCTATGCATATATATATATATCGTATGCGTGGAATGTGTATGCGTCTTCGTATGTCTATATATTCATGTACTAAAGTTAATTTATAAATTCATTTCTTTTTAACATAGGTAGTTACTTTTGAGAGCTCGTGTATATATATATATATATATATATATATATATATATATATATATTATATATATATATATATATATGTATATATATATGTATGTATGTATGTATGTATGTATGCGAGTGTATATGTTTGTGTGTATGTGTGTATATTTGCAGACGGTGGTATAAACTAATTATTTTGTTTTGAAGTTTACCTTAATTACAATTTAATTTAAATGATGTTTATGTTTACTTCAAAGGCTTTCAACGTTAAACATCCTCAATCAACGTCTGATATCAATGTTTTAGTCTACTCATTTCCAATTTCAGTGATTATAGTATTTAATAACAATTGTATTATTTTATTGTGTGATCTCTAGATGATACTTAGAATCAGAGAATATTACAAATTTCACTTTTAATAAAGTATATTAAATTTTATGTCCTATTTATACCGGTTAATCATCGCTTTATGTCGGTATAATAAAATATATTTCGGGGGTATATTTTCTATAACTGAGCTATTCAATTTATCTTTGTTGACTCGTCTGCTAATGCTTTTCACTCTAGTCTTTGGTATTATAATACCTTACAATGGCACTCTTTATACACTTACACAATTTAGTATTTGTATCCTGTGTCTAAAAGAGATAATTTTCAGTCATTCGGGAGATTATTCTATGTTTTAAAATATTTTTTGATTTATTGCTTCTTCCTACATTTGAGCGACTTTCACTTTTCATGCGGTATCTTTTCATAATAAATACTACCATTGTGTGCAATCAACTGACAAATATGACTTTGTACTTAGTCAAAAGAAATCATTGTGTTTTTATATAATTTCCTGGTTATAAGTCTCAGAAACTATAATATTAAAACAGAATATCAGGAAATAATGTTTTTAAAAAATTTAACTTTATAGTTGATGTTTTCAATAATATTTCTCTAAAACCATTCTACATTTTTGTATATTGTTTTTCTTCCAATTTCATTTCGGTTCCAGTAGGTGTGCGCTATCATGAAGCTTAGAATACGAAATAAAAAACTATGACGACCATTAACCAACGAGTGTTAATGCATGCACATTTAATAATTAGTCACACCTAGTTTGTCATCTCGGAAAAAATACTGTTTGGTTAACTGGTAGTTTCATAGCAATTTAACTTACTAAACTATATATGAAGGAAATATGCCTTGTCTCTCTTTGCTTTCATACGCTTGGATGTTCACACTTCGCTAAAAGAATATCATAGAAAATAAATGAACCCTGCATATTTACACCATTCGTTATCGTGATGTGTGCTGAATGTTAAACATTTTTCTGATAACGGTGTATATGAAGCCAGAATATTGGCATCATATGTAGATTTTGAAAAATATCAGTTTAAGCATGGATGGAAGCACTCCGTCGGTTACGACGATGAGGGTTCCGGTTGATCTGAATCAAGGGAACCGCCTGCTCGTGAAATTAACGTGTAAGTGGCTGAGCACTCCACAGACACGTGTACCCTTAACGTAGTTCTCGGGGATATTCAGCGTGACACAGAGAGTGACAAGGCCGGCCCTTTGAAATACAGGTACAACAGAAACAGGAAGTAAGAGTGAGAGAAAGTTGTGGTGAAAGAGTACAGCAGGGATCACCACCATCCCCTGCCGGAGCCTCGTGGAACTTTAGGTGTTTTCGCTCAATAAACACTCACAACGCCCGGTCTGGGAATCGAAACCGCGATCGTATGACTGCGAGTCCGCTGCCCTAACCACTGGGCCATTGCGCCTCCACAGTTTAAGCATATATGCTAAGGAAAACAGTACGACATTCGTGTACCAAAGTAGGAATACGCTCATGTATTTGTAAGGGCGCTGTAGAAATTAGAGTAGAAGCGAAACGAAAAAATAATTTCTGCAGAGGTCAAGTTTGCCTTTCATCCTTTCGGGGTCGATTAAATAAGTACCAATTACGCACTGGGGTCGTTGTAATCGACTTAATCCCTGACCCTAAATTTGATGCCTTGTGTTTCCAGTTGAAAGAAATGTCTCTTATATGTACTATATTACACATAGTATGTTGCATATATAAATAACTATGGTGAGAATGTGGCATTCACGATCACTAGATCGTTGTTTCGATCACCAGCCCTTCGATGTGTTGTGGTCTTGCATAAAATATTTCATTTTATGTTGCCTCAGTCCACACAGTTGTAAATGGATAACCTTGCGACAAACTGGCATCATTCGAAAGCTAAAGCCATACGATACAAAGAGGCGCATTGTGAGCAGCCGTTTCTATCAACATCTAATATATCGACTGATATTGTGATTATATATTTTTTGTGACATATTTTAACAAATATGAGTGTCGTAAATTTTTGCATATTATATTTTACATATATTTCTAATTTTGTTTTACATACAATACATGAATGTCATGTACATAAAATATATTGGGGTGTCCGGAAAGTTCGAGCTGATTTATAGTAGCTTATCTTTCGACTTACCCTCCTAGGCACCTAAATTCTGGGAAGAGGGTATTTTCAAGTTAAAGGAAAGATGGAGACGTATTGTGCAACACAATGGTTCATATTTGGTTGATTGAAAATGTAATGGCAAATATTTATTAACCTTTTTTTTTCCTTTAAAAATCGGCACGAACTTTTCGGATAACCCAAAATATGTCATATTTTAAATACCCAATACACTTGTTACTACATAATTAAATCAACAATGAGATTCACATAATAATTATATATTTTGTTTCTTTTTAGGTTTGCATTATGCCCAGCCTTCGTTCTGAAGATGGCAGAATCGTTAGCACGCTGGGTAAAATATTTCGGAGCATTTCGTTCGTATTTAGGTTCTGTGTTCGACTTCCGCTTCAGGGTCGTTAAACAGTGCCAGTCACGTACTGATTTCAATGTAGCAGGCGAGCATCCTCCTAAAAAATTCCAGGCGTGATGCTATTGTAGAAAGAATTATCACCGAAATATTAACGATTACATTTAGGCAAACAATTTGATTAATCAATATAGAAAAAACAAGTAAGGAAGTACTCAATAGAATATTTTGATGGGTACATTTGCAGTATGGGACTGAATTCTCTTATACAAATCAGATCAATACTAATCTGAATTCAACGTGTTTGATAAGTACTATCGACTTACTTGATCTTATGTAAAATAGAATTTGTATTCCTAATGCTAAAATGTAAAATTTATGACTATTGTAAATTTTATCGTATGCAGTAAGCATTTTCTTTCAGTTCTGACTGATTTTTTTTCTAGTATCAATATAATTCCAATAATTTCAGTTATGTTTACAAATGGTAGCTCTCTGGAATGTAGAATTGCCCCCAAGATTAGAAGCCATTATTTTTGCCTAAAAGTTAAGTGATATCAGCTTTAGATAATTTTGTAATTGCTGTACGTACAGCAAAAGAGAATGTGGGCAGAGTGACGTATTTGAAGAATTTACTTCGCAATCACTAAGCAACGCCTTCATTGTTATGTAGTTTCGGTTTTATTTCCACATTGTGACGCTTCTTCTAATATGGGATTGTTCAATTTGATTTTGAATTAGATCAATTAACTAGATCAATTAACGTTCTGCATCTTTTCATGTCGTATGAGAGCGTGGGAGAGTGAGAAAATGTTGTTGTTTCGGTTATAGGCAAGAGAAAGCGTAGTGTGATAACAATGCAAAGATTTATTGGTAAGTCTGAGAAAGAGAAGTGGTTTGATAAGATTAGATATTTGTGGTGCAAGGGGAATGATGACAGATAAATAATTGAAGAATAACAAGAGTGAGTATTTCAAATAAGGCATATGTTGAAATAAAGATGGGAAACACGCCGATAAGTAAAGAAATGGAGACAAAAGACAACCGTAATAGAATATCCCTAGTGTATAGATAATTACAAGGTACATGAGAGAGACAGAGAGATAAAAGGGAGAGAGATGGACGAGATTGTGTAAGTAGGTCAGATGTTTGGGAAAAGAAGTGAACGAAATGGGGTAAAAATTGTAGCGAGGAATTGCAGGCAATGAATATCTAAAACCATGTGTATGGAATGGTTGGTGTTCAATAAAGATAGGTGAACGGTAAGTGGATAAAGCAATAGAAACATTCTAACTACACAATGAACAGATATTTAGGTTTAAAGGGGCGGGCAAAAGAAAATACATGATATAAGAATTACTGAATTACTTGACCATTAGTTGACAACAAATTTATATTAATTAAAATGTACATCCATAGAGTCAAACCCCCAGCGCAATGAGAAAAATAAATGAATATATGCTCTCATACATATAAAATTATATACACAATGCTGACAAAATAATTGTAATTATAGCAACTGAAGGGACGACAACAATATCATAGCTTTGGAGAGAAGCTAGTCACCTGAATGGAACTGAATACGTAGAATCTGTATAAGAAGACCTTTGGGCGGACAGTATGCATTTAACAGAATGCAGTCTGTAGCAATTGTTAGAACTATATACCTGATATAAGAATAACACATTATCCTTTCCTGATCGCTCCAATAAAGGAAAGTATTTACTCTCGTCATTCTACATTTGACCTTCATCGTTATTTACTATAAGTTGATTACTATACTTAATTTAAGCAGTTACTATACTCGCATTATGAAAATATATTAAGAACTTTAATGTAGAATGTACAGTTCAAAGAAATGCACATCATTATAAAAGTGTCTATGAATGAATGTTTTGTACCAATTTCGATCCTTCAGTGAAGCAGTGAGCAAGCCCCTGCCTTCTGCCCTCAATCTTTAATTGAATTTGCAATATAAAAACTCTTCAGTCAATTACAATTCTTCAAGTACTTCTCTTCAAAACTAATAATGTTTTTTTAGCCTACATAAAATCTTTTGCAATTAGAAATGATTTTCGCGAAATTGGTATCTAAAAAACTGTGGACATAATACTGGTTTTAAGTTTTGTCACAAGGGCAGTAATTTCCGAAGAGGGAGAACGTCGATTACAGCGACTCCCAGTGCCCAACTGGTACTTATTTATCGCCCTTGAAAGGATGAAAGGCAAAGACAAAGGCGGGATTAGAATTCAGCATGTAAAGACGCACGAAATGTCGCAACTCATTTGCCCGTCGTGTTAAGGTTTTTGCCAGCTCACCGCCTTCCCTGTGGACATAATATCAATATAATGGTTTCAAATATTTGCTCAAGGCCAGCAATTTTAGAGACAAGAAATTAGTCGACAACATCGACACAGCACCGAATTCTTATTTCTTTTATCAACCTCGGATGGATGGAGAGTGAAGTCAGCCATATAGAAGATTGAACTTAGAACGTAAAGAGCCAGAAGAAATGCGGTTAAACATTTTCAACCACGCCCTTGATGATTCTGACAGATCATCGTCTTACATAATAACAAAATAATACTTTTTATGAGAGGAAGTCCTGAGATAATTAGTTTTGAGTTATGTGGAACTTGTGAGCCTAAAATATCGCTTGTAACTTCTCGCTAATCTCATATTTTGCAGATGACAATGTTTTAGAGATACTCCCAATATATTTACAAATACAAATCATAAATTATTTTCAACCGTATATATATTTTGAGAAGTAATCGTCACTCCAAATTTTTGTCTACGTAGCGTTGACAAAATACACTTGCTCATCTCGTTACTGTCGTCAATGTGTTAAATTGTAAATTTATATAAATAAAAATGAGAGAGATAGCATTTTAATCCACTCTAATCTAATCATGGTGTATAATTGTTTTCTCGTTCGTTTAAATTTAAATCTTTCTCAGTTTTACTTTCTTCCTGTATTTAAAATTATAGTTTGTAATCGAGATGCAGTAAGCCAGAAGCAATCTCTGAACTTGTTGAGATTTCGATCCTCTGTCCATTTTAGCTTGGCATAAAATTATTTCCTCCGTAATGAAGACTAAATCCTTTGATTAGAGAGCGAGAGTGGGGAGGGGACAAAGAGACAGAGATACAGACAGAGCATTGTGACATTTTCAGGTTTTTCTCTCCCCTAATGTTTGTGCTTGCACAAAAGAAACCAATATAATAATACTTGTGTTGTTTGCAGAATTTTCATGATAGAAATATTAGATTCCATAAAGTGAATAATATACGTCTTAAATCGTAGATTAAATAAGATATGGTTAAAGGGAAATATGTTAATAAATATATAATACATAATCCGAATATGCTAGAGGAAATTGTGGAATCAACACAGAAATAAATACTATATTCAACAAAATATGACTAGAAGCGCTTTTGGAAAGCTATTTTTTGGAGATGAAAGTGGATATAACAAAAGTATTTGGTTAGAAGATTATAGGAATTCAATAACGAGATGAAAAAAGAAAAAAATAGCGCCTCGTAACATTTTTATCTATGATGTAAAACGAGCTGTAAGTAGCTAAAGTAATATGAAGAATTCTGCTTTTTAATCATTAGTTACTTTTTCTTCTATATATACTACAATGCAAAGTATTGCTAACACAGTACAGTTTTCTGCTCACTATTTAAATTTTGCAAACACAGGATATCTATGTTATAACTGACAAGCTCGGTTGCAAATGATTCTAATTATGTGTGTGTTATTGCCAATAAAATCATTTGATTTGAAGTGTATACAATTGGAACATTTCTTTATTAGCATTTAACTATAATTCTTGAATTGATACAGGTGACTGTAGATTATCTGTAGCGAGCTTGCTCCATCTCCAAGAATGAAATCAGTGACATTTCAATAACTAAATAGCGAATAGAAAAATGAGACCACAGAATGAGATGAAAGAATGTTTTAAAGATGCAAGAATTGTTTGATGAGAATGAATGTGATTTATCAAAAAAAACCGAAAGCCGGACTGAGTTAATGCTACACTTGTTGAGGGACAAAAATGGTCGATTTCCTTGATTATTGGTAGTTAAAATATCCATGCTCGGTAAATGAAAGGTAAAGACAAATTTTGTGTAACTCAGCCCAGCACTACCGTTTGCATTACTTTATATGATATTTATGGAAAGGGGAATTTTAAGGGCAATTTGTCTGCGATTCCGAATCCACGAAGCCCTGACATGCATATTTCGTGAAACCACAGGATGCAGATTTTAAATGTTGTTCTGAAAGAAAGCTCAACAACAGCTTCAACTATGAAACTGCATTCATATTTACGGTATATTGTGATTTTAATAGCAGCATATTGTGTTTTTTTTTTCTGCCCATCCTTCCCTGTTGACGGCCTTCAAAATCTTAGAAGTCATGTGCGAAAATTCTAATGTGCTGTATTTGACATCAAAGATGTCATTGATGTAAGTACTGAAAAAGAAGGGGTCAAATACAGTGACTTGTAGGACGTACCTAGTGACTCTTGGTGATATTGATTGAACACATTATGGGTTCTATTGGTAGTAGATTATACGGTGTAAGCTGCCTTATGCAAGAGAGCTTTAGACAATAGAATTGCGTAATGAATTACGTAATAAAACATCTATAATGAATGCAAGCATAATAAATAGAGGTTGAGAACTTATTGCAACATCTGCGTGACATTTTTAATCTGTACAAGTAACAGTACTTAGATTCAGGTGCTGTTTTGCATTCAAGAAATATTAATGGTTCATAGACAAATAGATTATCGTTATACTTGTTTTCAAATTTCTTTCGCACTTATTTTCCATAATTTTCCGAGTGCAGCAGCAGTACATATTTGTGAGTGTATATAAATTATAAATATATTTGACAGAATTATAAATTAGAATTATAAATACGTTTAACTGTCTTGTCCCCCTAAGATACGAAAGCTATTTCGTCAGACGTCAAATAAGCATAAGTAATAATTTCGCATCCCATATCCTCTTTATATAAGCGCTCAGTAACGGAATATGAAGCATAACGCCAGGAAAATAATGTTGCTATTTAACACCAGGTAATCTCTGAATAAGAAGAAACATTTCATCAATGATTGTTCTGACTTGTGTTCACTCATATGTTTAGCAGTAAATTATACACGTACTTTTGACAGCATACCTAATTTGGCTTGATATGTCTAACTGGTTGAGCTACCCCAGCTATGCAAAAGTTCTCTCGTAGGATTGTTCTATAGCAGGAAATAACAGATTTGTAGCTTCGATACTAAAAATATTTTATATTATTTGAATAACTGTTTCGTCATCTCTATATATATGTAAAACTGAGAATGTGTGTCTGTGTGTCTGTCTGTCTGTCTGTGTGTTTCCCTAAAACTTGAGAACTACACAACCAATTTCATTCAAATTTTACACATGCCTTACTTAGGGTCCATGTAGTTTCATGGGCAAAAAAGTTTTCAACTTCTTGCCTAGAGCGAGCCCATAGCAATATCATATCTTCTCCACTATTTCAGTATTACGTGTTAAAACTGAAACAAAAATATTTCTCTATTTTATGTCAGATACTTTCACTTTAACAATAAAAATAATAATAACTATTGAATTATATGTAGTAAGTAATAATTAAAATCAAACTAAAGTATAATATAATCGTAACATAATAAAAGTAAAAATAGCAATTGGTACAAAATTGCATCAATGACTTGAACTTGAATAAAATAAAATTAGCGTGCAGAAATGGAATAGTCCAGATGGATAATAAAAAATTAAATTAACGAAAAGACTATTGTCTATAAAGTATACAATGTAGAGAAAAAAGAAGATTTGAACACCTGGAAGAAAGCACCATCGAAAAGTGTCTTGGTGCGACTATGAAAGATATCTAACCAGAGGCGGTAAATTCGCCACAATAGAAGCATAGGGTTCGAGTCAATGGAGCGTGCAAGGGAGTACTCGACTCGAACTTGCAAAGTGGAAATATTTTATTTTTACCTTTATATCTGGGACGTAGGACGTGCCGGATAAAAATTAAAAATGCCCCATCCCCCAGAAGTTGAGGTAGGTGGGATTGTAGGCACACCTCTATACAAGAGGGAGGACAAGATACAATTAATCTAAATTGCAAGAGACGGGCTTGCAATTCCAGTCTGTTATATATTTTGAGTATTGTTATCACTAGCGATAGCAAGATATAACTTTATATTTTGTATTTTATGTGTAGATGTATATATATATAGATGTACATGTAATACGTACACATATATATATACTCATATATACATGCACTAGCACTATGACCCGGCAACGACGGGTCATAATGCTAGTCTCGTATAAAATCTAAACACTGATAAACACTTAATCGAAATGTGATTTTCAGTTTTATATATGAAAAATGTACTTACTGGCAATCATATCAACATTGCATAATTATAGCAATAATATTCGTGCGTTTAATAGTCTAAGGATAAGGGTCGGTACTAGTGTGTGTTATTTGGGGACTTAAAGTACCTAGAATTAACTGTCGCCCCAGTTACTTAATGAAACATCCATACAACAGGATGAATTGGTTGAGAACGTATTGCAATGTACACTTATTCTTGTCAATCAGTACATCAACCATTATATTTGATTTCAAATGCATTTTTACATTTAACAATCATTTCTTGTCTCACGAACAAATAAATTGCATTTCTTATTTTATAATTTTTTTAACATTAATTCACTTCAATTTATCAACAGCAGCTTTGCTACGCAATAACAAATGTGAAAACTTGGAAATAAGATTTCACTAAAAAAAGGAAAACTAAATTATATTAAACTTCACACAAATTGAATTTACTTACAAGATAAATTAAATTATATAAAAAGTATATTATTTAGAATAAGGAAAATAACAGAACATCCACCTAAAAAAGCAAGAAAAGCCCTCCCATTTGACTTCATATTAAAGTCCGCATAACTCGAAGACATTAATTTACGTACCTGTTACCTTTCTGACGCCTTGATAAATGCACGTAAATACATTGAAGAAAATAGACGAGAAAAGTATTAAATACTCATTGGTGTTAAATTGTTTTTATTTCGATCTTTCACGTGAGGTGACGCAACATAAAAACTGCCAGCAAAATGTGTGAAGATAAAGTACGAAATACCTGCTCAATAAAGAATATTAATTACATTCAACAGTCACAATCAAGCACAATCATGCACTGACACACACACACGCACATATAATACACAAACATACACACACATACACACGCAGAGAGGTCTATGTATGTATGTGAGAGTATGTGGATATGCTTTAGGTGAGCGTGTGTGTGCGTGCGTGTGTCTATATGCTTCTATGTGTGCTTAGACACATATCAAATATTCAGCAGTAAACATCTGTTGATATTTGTCATTTAACGGCCCTTACATTAATAGATACAGACATCCCATATCACAATCACCTTCTCTGTCTCCGCCTCTCTCTTTCGCTCTTTCTCTTTATCATACACACATACTTATACATGCGTACATACATAAACCCACACACACAGACATATATATATATGTGTGTGTGTATGTGTATATATATATATGTAAATATAGTTAATCCAAACATGAAAACACAAGGAAAAAGCACAATAACGCGAGGACGTGAAACAAGTATAGCGTTATTGGACACTCAGGAAGGAAAGAAAGAAGGAGGATTTAACCTTTCGAACGGAGCTCTTCGTCAGAAACATAGGAAAAGGAAAGATCCAAGGAAGGGAAGACGGAGGGAAAAAAACACCCACCATACATACGCGGTCACATTTTATATATATATATATATATATATATATGTTTGTATGTATCATTTACATATACTTATGTATGTATGTATGTACATATATATATATATATATATATATAATATATATATATATATATATATATATATACCCACTCTCATCCCCTCTTCACGTGCTAGCTCTCGAGTCAGTCCTAAGGAATTTGGATATTTCGTCGGGCATCCCGCGTGAGATAAGATGCAGAAAGTTCGCGTCGGCTTATGCGGACGACGTCACAGTAATAGTCGGACAACTTGGAAATGGAGGTGATCAACACTACCGTAAGGGAGTATGAAGCAGTTACTGAAGCAAATATTTATCAGGACAATTCGGTGGACCTGCAGCTTGGCACCTGGAGACGCATGACCATGCCAACCAACAGCATTGTAGTGAGCTGAACCGAAGGAGAAGTTAAATTGCACGGGATCTAGTTTAGTGTGGACCTCTACCTGGACAAGAACTGGGGGGAGGTGACGAGCAATTTCGCTCATCTCCCCCAGAAATGGGCAAAGATTAAGTGTCCCTAAAGGGTCGGGCGGAGGTGGCGAATACGCACTTCACTTCCGTTATCTAGTACCGCCTGACCGTGGTCCCTTGCTCTGCTTTGTGGATGATTAAGATGGAGCGCTTGTTCTTTCAGGTTCTGTGGAAAGGATGTGTCCGCTCGTCAGCCGCTAAGTGGAGGACTGGGCATGCTGTGGCTAATGATGCGAAGACGGGAGCTGAGGCTGCGACATCACCACCGTTTTTTTCACGGTGAGCGGGTATAATCACCGTTTGTTAGACAGAATTTTTCCGCAGTTCGTCTCGTTGACGGAACTACAGTCTTGCTTGAAGCGTAAACCAAGAAAGGGCGCGTGTCACTTGGATTGTCAGCAAGCGGTGGTAACCAGGATGTGTGGAGTTTCTCGGTTGGCTCTGGAGTGAACTCTCCGCTTTTGGAGAATATTTTTGCTTCACTTTTATTGTTAATTTTTTTAGATGTTTTTTTTAAAATTTTTACAGAACTTTATACTAAACCCCACTTATGCCTTGTGTTGTATTGTCCATATGTGTTTTGCGCTCGGCCCTTGTAACCAGTAAAGAAAACATCATTATTATTATTGTTATTATTATTATTATTATTATTATTATTATTATTATTATTATTATTATTATTATTCAGTAGTTTTATTTTTATAGCGTGCTTTCACTTCACTACCGAGCGCAGCTCTCTGTGTGGCCTTGGGTGTGCTGTGATTTGTTGTGATGCTCTGATGGTTATTGTATGGAAAGTGTTCTGCGTAGGATGTGTGCAGTGCCTAGTAGTGCAATTTTCTGTATGTTATATGTGTTTGTAAGTCCTGGTGTTTTTGTTATGTATTTGTCTGAATATTTTTTTATCATGCCTAATGCACCTACTATGATAGGAATTGTTTCTGTTTTCAGGTTCCACATTCTAGTTATCTCTATTTCCAGGTCTTTGTATTTTGAGAGTTTCTCCATTTCTTTTAGAGATACGTTGTCATCTGCCGGTATTGATACATCAATTAGAAAGCATTTTTTTTCTTCATGATCTCTGAGAACTATATCTGGTCTGTTGGCCTTAATTTCTCTATCTGTGTGTATCGGCATATCCCAGAGTATGGTTGCTTTCTCGTTTTCTGTGACCTTTTCTGGTGTGTGCCTATACCATCTTTTTTCTTTTGTTATTCCATAATGTTGGCATAGCTTCCAATGTATGTAGGATCCAACTCTGTCATGTCTGTGAATATATTCCTTCTTAGCCAGGACTGGGCAGCCAGAGATAATATGATTTATTGTTTCTTGTCCATCTCCACATATTCTGCAGTTACTTGTAATATTTCTTTTCATTACATGTTTTTGGTAATTTCTGGTGGGGAGGCTTTGGTCTTGTGCTGCAATTAAAAATCCCTCTGTTTCTGCTTTGAGTCCTGAGCTTCTCAACCATTGCTGGGATTTTTCTTTGTCTATTTCTTTTGCGTTTAGTTTAGTGCAGTATTTACCATGAAGGGGCTTTTCTTGCCATCGTTTTATCATGGCTCGTTGCTGTTCTATTTTTAGTTTGGATTTCATTTGTTTTATAGCTTTTGTTGTTTCTTCATCATCTTCTTTTTCTTCTTTGTGTTTATTAGGTGGTATGATTTCTTGTTTGTATTTGTCAGCTTCCTTAAATACTGAGAACAGTTTTTTGTTTTGCTCGTGTTCTGCTGCTATCTGGATCAGTTTTCCTTCCTTCTGAAGTAGGTATTTTTGCAGTCCTATGGTGGTTATTTTATAGTAGTTTTCCAGCTGTATAAGGCCTCTACCACCTTCTATACGTTGTATATATAGTCTTTCTATGTCAGATTTTGGGTGATGCATCCTAGATCCTGTCAGTATTGTTTTCCTATCTATTTTGGACAGTTCATTTCGTGTCCAGTTAAGGATATTGTAGCTGTAACTTATAACTGGGACAGCTAAAGTGTTGATACCTATTATCATGTTTTTAGCATTGAGCTCTGTTTTTAGTATTGATCTAACTCGTCTATAATATTCTTTATTTATTTTCTCTTCCATTTGTGTGTGTTGTGTCTTATCTAGTTCATGGATTCCTAAGTATTTGTAAGTTTGGCTTTGGTCTAATTCTTTTATTTCATTGGTTTTATCTAGTGTGATGTTGTTACTCTTAACTAGTTTTCCTCTTTTGATGGTTACTTTGGCGCATTTTTCTAATCCAAATTTCATATCTATTTCTTTGGTAAATCTATGAACTATCTTTAATAGTGTTTCCAGCTGTTTGTCATTTGCAGCGTATAGTTTTAGGTCATCCATATATAAAAGGTGGCTGATCGTTTTGCCATAACATTTATATCCGCATCCAGTTCTATTTAGCATATCAGATAGAGGTGACAGT
This sequence comes from Octopus sinensis, assembly GCF_006345805.1. Classification (NCBI taxonomy): domain Eukaryota; kingdom Metazoa; phylum Mollusca; class Cephalopoda; order Octopoda; family Octopodidae; genus Octopus; species Octopus sinensis. The sequence goes on along the minus strand of NC_042998.1, from coordinate 77,801,668 downwards.
GCCAAGCAGAAAAGGAGTGGAGAGAGCGTGTCTCCCTGGAATATTCCTCTTCTAATGGGGATGTCTTTGGTTTTCATGAGTCCCTTTTTGTTTGGAGGTGTAGGACTGTTTGCCATTTATTCATAGAGTGCTCTATGAATTTATGATTGTTGGTGCTACTTTGTTAATGGCTAGTGTTTCGAGGATCCATGTGTGGGGGATGCTATCAAACGCCTTTTTGTAGTCAATCCAGGCCATACTGAGGCCTTTCTTCTTTCTGTGGCTGTCTTCAGTTACGGCTTTATTAATCATTAGTTGATCTTTACAGCCATATGAGCCCTTGCGGCATCCTTTCTGCTCTTCTGGGAACAGTTTGTTTTCGTCCAGGTGCTTGTTCAGCCTTTGCGATATCACTGCAGTAAATGCCTTGAACATAGTAGGGAGGCAGGTTATTGGTCTGTAGTTTTCTGGTTTTGTTGTTTCATTTGATTTGGGAATTAAGATGGTTTTCCCCTTCGTGAGCCATTCAGGCATTGTCTCTGGCTCTGCTAGTATGCTGTTAAAGTTTTCAGCCAGCTTTTTGTGCATTCCTGTTAGATATTTCAACCAGAAGTTGGGGATCTTGTCATGCCCAGGTGCCTTCCAGTTGCTTAGTTTTGCAGTGCCTGGGTGACCTCTTCAGTTGTTATGGGGGTCCAAAGTTGTTCTGATGCCGAGTTTGTTATTTTCATACTCCTTTTTTTTGGCTGTTCGTTCGCCGACCATATTTCTCTCCAGAATTCTTCCAATTCTTCTGCCGTTGGTGCTGCAGTGACTTCTATTTTATTTTTGCCCAGTTCTTGGTAGAACTTTTTGGGGTCGGAGTTGAACTTTTTGTTCTGTTCAAAGAAGCGTTGGCGTTTCTCGTACCGGCGGATCCTTTGAGCTTTGGCAAGGATATCTTGCTTCAGCTTTTCTTTTATTTCCGGCAAATCTTTTTCTGTGATGTTATATTTGCGGAGCATTTTTGTTCTCTTTTTGTTGCTTAGTAGCGTTGCTTGTTTGCTGATTTCATTAAGAATCGACAGGTCTTTTCTAATTTTTTTTATTTTGTTTTGGATGTTATTCATCCACAGGGTTTGTTTGGGTGGTGGTACTCCTGTTTGGGCGGGTTTGGGTGAGTATCCAGCTTATTTTGTGGCTGCAGTGGCTGCTGCGTATATCAAGTCATTTAGTTCAGTGATATCACTTTTTTTGTTTCAGTGGCTAGTTCAGTGACGGCTAGGTTTATGTTGTTTATAATTGGTGTTGTTATTGCGTTTATTTTTATTCTTGGGAGGTATGGTCGGTGGTCCATTTTGGGCTCTGTGGTTTTCAGTTCTTTGTTGTGTGGCTTCTATCTACATTTTCCTGGTGTATTTTTTCTTTTAAATGTTCTATTTCTATTTCTGATATTTTTTTGGCTTTGAGAATGTATCTTCGTACGTTAGCTAATTTATTAGGGTTCATTGCTGTAACCAAGTCTATATCTCTATTATTTTCCTTCCATATTTTATATGTATGTGTTGTTGTATTTTCATTTTGTGGGTAGAGCATTGCTGTGAAGTATGCGTGTAAGATAGAAATGTATTCCTCACGTGTCCATTTACGTCTTTTGGGTTTTAATTGCGGGACATGAGGTACAACGTCCGGCCCATTATTTTGACGGTCGTCATTTTCGTAGGGTACCGGTCCGTTTATTTCTGTTGTCACATTATTTCGCACGTGTAGTTTTTCGTACATTTTTTGTTGTAGGTTTAATGTACGTACCGCTCGATTGTTATTCTTGGGTTGAATAGTATCGGTGGCATTTAATTTCTTCGTAGTTCCTTTGTACATGGTGTTTGAGGTCGGGGATGATCGTGTTGTTCCACGCATGTTTACATGTGTTGTGTTAGAGGTGGAGATAATATCGCGTCAAAATACATCATTTCGTTTCGGAAATAGTAATAAATTTCAATTAGTATTACTTACTCGGATATAGTCCAATTCTTTGTTAGTAAATCTTTGGCTCCATAGGGTGTCCTTGTTTTCGATGTTTGTGGATAGATTTCGGAGCTCTGTATTTTCCTTCTTACATCTTAAACGTCCCCGGTGTCTTCTCTTAAACGTCCCCGGTTATTATTATTATTATTATTATTATTATTATTATTATATTATTATTATTATTATAATAATAATAATTATTATTATTATTATATTATTATTATTATTATTATTATTATTATTATTATTATTATATTGAGTGAGAGAGCAGTGCATGCCATCAGAGTGACACTGGGGAAAAATATACGAGGCCCAGTGTACTCAATATGACTACCCGTTTGATAAAGGTACACAAGGCACATGCATCACAACCATACATGCGCGAAATGGTGATCTCATATCAAGATAAACAGCACATGACCTTACAGGTGGGACCCATTTAGAAATTTCTTCTGGTCGAGTAACCCATCCCGCTCAAAAGATCCCTGAATAAGGGTTGTTAAAGAACGTTGAATGAAACACCCATGTTTTCAGAGGTGAGGTATTCAAACCCCAAAGAATCCCTCTCGACACATGGCTATGATGCTCCCATACTTATTCTGCTCGTGATCAGAGAGGCACATATTGTCAGCCACTAAGGGACATACTCAACTAGTTACGGTCAAACAACTGACAAGCAAATCTGTGGTATTGAGCAGAATATTTGCTGTAGCCCATCTTTTATACCAAGACAAAACAATGTACATAATAACACTTCCCAACAGTTAAGATTAGAAGCCATGAGAGCCATTGCCTTGTACAGCATCTGGGGATTTATTATTATTATTATTATTATTATTATTATTATTATTATTATTATTATTATTATTATTCAGTAGTTTAATTTTTATAATGTGCTCTCACTTCAATACCGAGCGCAGCTCTGTGTGCCTTGGGTATGTGCTATTATTATTAAATTTATTATCATTATTATTATTATTATTATTATTATTATTATTATTATTATTATTATTATTATTATTATTATTATTGTTATTATTATTGTTATTGTTATTATTATCATTCTTCCGTAGTTTTATTTTTATAGCGTGCTTTCACTTCACTATCGAGCGCAGCTCTGTGTGCCTTGGGTATGTGCTGTGATTTGTTGAGATGCTCTGATGGTTATTGTATGGAAAGTGTTCTGCGTAGGATGTGTGCAGTGCCTAGTAGTGCAATTTTCTGTATGTTATATGTGTTTGTAAGTCCTGGTGTTTTTGTTATGTATTTGTCTGAATATTTTTTTATCATGCCTAATGCACCTACTATGATAGGAATTGTTTCTTTTTTTAGATTCCACATTCTGGTTACCTCTATTTCCAGGTCTTTGTATTTTGAAAGTTTCTCCATTTCTTTTAGAAACACGTTGTTATCTGCTGGTATTGATACATCAATTAGAAAGCATTTTTTTCTTCATGATCTCTGACAACTATATCTGGTCTGTTGGCCTTAATTTATCTATCCCTGTGTATCGGCATATCCCAGATTATGGTTGCTTTCTCGTTTTCTGTGACCTTTTCTGGTGTGTGCCTATACCATCTTTTTTCTGTTGTTATTGCATAATGTTGGCATAACTTCCAGTGTATGTAGGTCCCAACTCTGTCATGTCTGTGAATATATTCCTTCTTAGCCAGAACTGGGCAGCCAGAGATAATATGATTTATTGTTTCTTGTCCGTCTCCACATATTCTGCAGTTACTTGTTATATGTCTTTTCATTACGTTTTATTATTATTATTATTATTATTTTTATATTATTATTATTATTATTATTATTATTATTATTATTATTACTGTTATTACTATTAGTTTGTTGTTGTTTTTGTTGTTATCCTATTGCTACTAAAGAATAATTGCTGTTACACTATTTACTTTCATTTTTCATTTCTTGATTTTAAGTTTTGCTGGAGTGTGAAAATCATAAATAGAAAATTCGATTAAATTTACTCAGCACAATCGTTAGCAACTATGTTTTTGCAAGAAATGATTACTGTTTAAAATTCCAATATATGTTTTCTACAACCTTTCATGAACTCCATCTCAGAAAGAAACTGAATTTATCCTCCTGTGCAATACTTATAAAATGCAATACTTATAGAAAATATTGCCTGTGTTGTAGTATTATTAGATCCATGTTATACGCACTCCAACCCATTAGCTGCTGTAAAATCTTTTTGATATAGTCTAAACATTATTCTGTGAAACCCGACTACATAGTCTTCGACATTTGTCTGACATATTCTCTTGGTATTTCTAGAATTTTCGGTTTCTCCAGCTGTTATCAAAAGTAATGAAAATAAGAGTAATAAACCTAGCAAATTAAATGCCTGTAGTCTGGAATTTAGATATTTTCAAATTTTAAATTACTGTAGGTGATATTTCATCGTCTGTATTTACGATAATGGTGATAAGTTTGAGTTATTCATAAAATATCAAAATACAACAGAAAATCGTTTGACACAAACAGCTGAACATTCTTGTTACTATTCGCGTGAGAAAATATCTGCCAACGGGTCAATGGGTCGTGTTTCATAAGCAGTACTGAGCAGTGCTCATGGTCAGGGCAGAAACCGACGCTGACTAACTTCATTCATTTGCAATTAGTTGATAGTCATATGTAACAACACTAAACCGATTTCATGAAAAAAGAGGCAGCTGTAAATATTTTATTGCAGAAAATAAAACTGTTCATAAAAGATTCCATCCCAAGACCTACAGTAGTTTTTGTCTCGGAGTTTTTCATTAACTGTACACTGTTTGTCAGGTTGACTCGCATGTTTGTTTAGCATAAGGCATCATTTAGTACAACCATCACACGCTACAAGCTCCCGTCCAACAGTCTATTAGAATCGTTTACATCTAATAGACTGCAGATTTTCAGGTTTGAGACTAAACTAGGCAATATTTGAGAAAGCATATGCATATTTCATAGACTACCTTGACGGGTGGTCGCCATACACTATGCTGCATTATATCATTAACCGTTACGCTGCACATAAATTCCGGTTATATTTAATTTCATTAAAAAATTTCATTTTGAGATGTATACATACATACATAGATACATACGTACATACATACACACACACACACACACACACACACACACACATACACACACACACACATATATATACATCAAATGATTCTCTATCATTTGTAACTACGATATATTACATTACCATTTTGAAATAGCTCTTATTTCTTTACGCTCTTTTTATTATTTTCTGCTCCTTAATTTTCTATCGCTTTCTTTTTTCTTTTGCTACATTTTAGAATGATTTCCGTTACACATTTCCGACATAGCTACGTACTATTTCATAATTTCGAATACATTATACATTTTGTCTAAAGTTTGCTATACATCGTATAATTAAAATGAAGCGATTACGGGATAACAATCTAACCAGATTGCAGAAAATATTTCAAACAAGTTAGTACCGATGAGAGGATTTGCCATCCTTGTCCATTATTATGTCTTTGTAGCTGCTGGATTCAATTACTTATAGTGTTTCTTTGCAAACAAATGACTTTTTTCTAATGCAAAAACTATTACAAGTGATTAATGTATAAGGGGCCGATGTTGAAAAGGTGCACATTCTGCTAGTCAAGGAAACAGTACAACTAAATTGTTTCCGCTCGATCTGAATACAGTTACAAAATGCAGGCATGCATCGCACCGTTTTCCCCAATACGTTAAGCATAGAATGCATCAAAGCCTTTTGTAAATGAAATCAATATATTCAACCCAAATCAAATACATAAAGAAAAGATTCTGGCGAAAGACAATGACGACTTACATTCATTACTTTATTACGGTAGTTTCTTTCGAAACTATCACAATAAATTTCACAATAGATTATGATTTTCACAAACATCGAAATATTAGTAAGATTTGAAATAATAAAGACGTTGGCTTCACTAAAGTATTACTGTGATATATAAACACTGTTCAATTCTGACTCTTCTGAAGAAATCGAGATGTTTTTGTCATGTATGCTGTGAAGAATAAAAAAAAGGGCAACGAATGTATGAATTTCCTCTTTTCATCCGGAAGTTTATGTTTTAGTGTCTACTAAATGACGTTTTATACAATTATTTCTTTCTTATCCTAGCAACCGCTTGACCGTGCATCTAATTGGTATTAATTAGGATGAAGGATTCCCTCTCTACAGTGCAAATCAAACTAACAAACACTGCTACGAGAACTCTCTGAAGCATAAGCCAACAAAGTTACTTCTATGTAGTTACTTCATGTAGATACATGAAGCTCAAAAGAAGATGAAACCTCATAGATTCAACTCTTTACATGGAAAGTGTGATCAAACAGATTTAAATAAAAAAATTAAAGAATGACAATGTGACTGTTGTTCAAAATCAAATAAATGAAAGGAAGGTTTTCTTCATATTTACGCTTTTCAATATTTAGTTTCCAAGTTGCACATTACAGTTTAATTACAAGTTGGTTCAGATGTCAATTTTATATCCATCTTTTCTACATTACAAAATATACCTTACACAATATTTCCCCACCGGCGAGTTGTGACTCCATTATGCATTTCTTGGAAGCCCTCAATATATGGCACTACAATGAACATCTATTTATGATCCTTATTTTTCTGATAGTCCTGAATTTGAAAATATAATAGTATTTGAAATCACATTTCAACAACTGGTTAATCAGTTAATGGTACTTATGTTTTTATCTCATTTAGTATTTTTCATTAGATAAAGTACACTTAATAGAATTTAAACTTCCTGATATTTAAAACTATAATTACAAAGTGATATGTTTTTCTCACAGTTAAAAGTATATTAAACAAGTTTTGAAACGAAAATGTATAAACTGAGTACAGAAATGCGATAAAATGAAGGCTTATAAAATAATGTAGAGTCTAGAATTGTTTTCTTTTTGTTTTTCTTTGGGGGGCGGGATTATTTTTCACCATTACTGAAGTGGCGAGCTGGCAAAATCGTTAGCGCGCTGGATAAAATGCTACGCTGATTTTCGCTCGTCACTACGTTCTGATTTCAAATTCCGCCGAGGTCAACTTGACCTTTAATCTTTTCTGTGTCGATAAAATAAGTACCAGTTGAACACTCGGGTCGATATAAATTACTCATCCTCTACCCATAATTGCTACTCTTGAAGTAAAATTTAAAATCATTATTTATTCACCACTACACAACATAATAATAAGAATCACAATTGCAATATTATACATATTTGATAAATTGTGTAAGACATTTTCTATTACAAATTCTTCAAAGAATTACTTGATATGTGTGTGTATGTGTGTGCGTATGCGTATGTATGTAAGTACGTAGTATGTGTGAATTTTTGTGTGTATATATATATATATATATATATATTTATCTATGTATATTTGCATGTATGTGCACATAACATGATTGTAATTTAAATGTACGCAAATATGAAACCAAAATTCTACATAACACTAATGAGTTTTCAAATCGAGTAATTCCTCGCATATTTTAGCAAATTTTGGATTTTATTGCTCATCTTCAAAAGGATCATGCATAAAAATTTATAAGCTTGATCTCAACATCTTTGCCTGTTTCTTTCTCTCCCTCGTTTTTCGCACTCTTTTGTGCTTTTAAAACAGCATTAAAATTTAGTTCACCTCCGCTCTGCCATCTTATTATGGTGAAGAGGTTCTCTTCAAAACCACCTTGTTTCGAGTTCCGAATCTCTGCGATTAAATTCTAATGTCTTCTACTGCCATTTCGGGCTGTCAGTAGCTTCCTGTTTACTTTTCTATATAATCCAATTTGCAGAAATACTGTGTTAAATATCAAATGCAGAAATGGAGAAAAGAAACGTATTTCAAAAATCTTTTAATAACACTGATTTTGCAATTATTTTGACTTAAGATACTGTCAAACCTTATATTTGACTCTTTGATGCCCTAAAGAAGAGAACTATTAAACATTTGAGAGAATTTGAAGATATAGAAATATGAGTAGAAGCTAGACAACTTGAGCAAATCCAATTGAAAGCATTATAAAGCACTAATACATAAAATTTACGAAGAAATTCTCGTCACTTTATTAGCTTTATATTTTACAAATCATTTATAATAATTAAGTGATAGACAAAACATATATAGAAGCGAAGATGAACATTCATAAACAAAACGTAATTTCGCTTACACGTCAAATTTTTAATCAGAAAATTTTCAGACTCTACAGCTATTAGCTACACAAGATTTTATTTAGAATACTCACTTCTATTATTTATCGGATTCATTTTTTTACTACTTTCATAGTACGGCCATACTGGGGCACCGCATAGAGGAATTTTTAGTCGAATGAATCGACCCCAGTCCTGATTTCCTTTTAAGTCTGGTATTTATTCCTTCGGACTTATTTGACAAAACGCTACGTTACCGGATCAAATACGGGTCATCTTAACATATGGAAATACACCAGCAATATTCGTTCCAGTCCACCAATATTATATTTCAAACACCAACAAACAGTTTGTAACGACAAACAATTTAGAGGAAACACAATCGCCAGCCAAAAGACTCCATATCAGCACCATATAGAAGATGCACCGCCAAAAACAAAACTCGCAAAAGACATTTCTACGAATTAACATAGGTTTTAATTTTTTACCTTAAAAAGAGGAAAAGATTACGTAATCAAAATAAGAGAATAAGACGAATATATAATAAATTAGATAGCTAAATACTTAGTCGCACAGAGCATTCATATCTACCAACAATAGATTAGTGACCGTCTACATATATTGAACACACCAACAATATGTTGGCCATATCCAGCAAGATAAATTGATTTATGGAAGACACTAAGCGAACTGCACACACGGGTAAAACCAAATGCATGAACTGAATTGAACTATTCTGTACCACACAGTTACATGTTAATAATCTTTAATCGTTATACCGAGTTAATCTGCTAAAAATCTCGTTTCTTGCGATATACGGAATAGATAACAACAACTTAATTGCTTACACCAATTCTCTCTCTCTCTCTGTCTCTCTCTCACGCACACAGTCTTTCTCCACAGACACACACATATATATATGTATGTATGTATATGTGTGAGTGTGCGTATGTGTTACATATATTGACATATGAGTGTGTTATACATGTATATATATATATAAATATATATGTGTATCTATCTATCTATCTATCTATCTATCTATCTTCTATCTATCTATCTATCTCTCTCTCTCTCTCTCTATATATATATATATATATATTATATATATATATATGTGTGTATCTATGTATATATATATATAATATATATATATATATATATATATATATATATATATATAATATATATATATATATATATATATATATATATATATATTATATATATATATATATATATATGTGTGGAACGAATATTTAACATGCAACAAGTGTCTGGGGATATATGGCCATTGTAAAGGTCAGAGAATATGCTGTAAGGACTTTGACGAGCACAAGCACATCGATTAACCAATTTATCAGGTGGTCAATTATCTAATTGATTGGTAATAAAATTATAGTGAAACATTATTATTCAATTTGTTTATAATGCCAGCTTGACCTCCAGTATATATATATACATATATATGGAAAAAAGTCAATATAGAAAATGCTAAAATAATTTTATAAAAAAACATTTCAGTACCGGTTTCGGTCATTGAGACTTTTTCAACTTTAAGTATGGAATACAATTAAATTTTTGAAAAATTAAATGAAAAGATTTTTAAAAGATTATTTTCATACTATTCAAATACCAGGAAAATACCCCTTGTATTTGAATACTATGCAAATATTCTTTTAAAAAAACTTTACATTTAATTTTTCCAAAATTTAATTGTTTTCCATACTTACAGTTGAATAAGTCTCAATGATCGAAACCGGAACTGAAATGTTTTTTATAAAATTATTTTGGCATTTTCTAATTTGCCTTTTTTTCCATATATACATATATCAACTTGTGTGTTCCTTTTCAAACTTCTACACACACACAAACACACACACACACACACACACACAACACACACACACACACACAAACACACACACATACACACAAACATACATACATACATGCATATATATATATACATACATATATATATATAATATATATATTATATATATATAATATATATTATATATATATATATATATTTGCAGCACGGATTTTTGCCAGTGAACAGGTCGCGGATTTTAGCGACGAAATATTTTGACAAATTAAACTTAAATGTTGAAGTGAATCGAACGGCTTTTGTGTGTTCTTAAATGGCTTACAAACACCTTCCACGCTGCAATTGTTTATATATATATATATATATATATATATATATATATATATATATATATATATAGGTATGTTTCTCCATTTTCTCATTTTGTATATATATATATATATATATATATAATTCAAATTACATTGAAAGTTAACGAAGTTTGCTTTAGAAGCGTTGAGATGTATTGAAAGATACAGATAAGGAAATATTTTTATTCTCAAACGCAGGATAATGCTAATAATACGGTATGAACAGGATTAACTATCCATATTTTGCAGAAACATCTGTCGGCGACCAGCCATGAGTCTCGAACTCATGCGTCAAGTACTTTAACATAAATTTAAACAGACCTAACGAGAAATTCTTCTGTAAATTTAGGATATATAAATCTAGCTAGGTTTATAAGACGCTATCGTACGTTAAATTCAACTTACATTGAAAGTCAACAAAGTCTGCTTTAGAAGCGTTGACAGATACAGATAAGGAAATCATTTTTTTCTCAAACGCAGGTCAATTCTAATAATATAGTATGTACAGGATAAACTATCCATATTTTGCAAAAAAAAATCTTGAATTTAACGTACGATTGCGTTTTATAAAGCTAGATTTATAAATGCTAAATTTGCAGAGGAATTTTGTCGTTGGGTCAGTTTAGGATAATGGTAAAGCACTTGACGTGTAATCACAGGGATATGATTTCAAGTCTCATGGCTGGCCGCCGACATATTTTTCTGATAATATGGATAGTTTGCTATATTCATGCTATATTATTGGCATTATCCTGCGTTTGACAACCGATGGTTGTGTGTTTACGTTCTCGCAACTTAGCGGTTCGTCAAAAGAGACCGATATAATAAGTACTAGGCTTCCAAAGAATAAGTCCTGGGGTCGATTTGCTCGACTAGAGGCGGTGCTCCAGCATGGCCGCAGGCGAATAACTGAAACAAGTAAAAGATAAAAGAGAATAAAAGAGAAATATACTAAAAGAATTGGACTTAAAACATTTCGAACAATGTGAAGAGGCTTGTGCACTGCTACTGAAATTTAGCAAAGTATTCCCTATATTCATCATAACAGAAATTGTAAAAAAAAAACTTGTTTACTCTTTTGAAATCTTTTTTGCCCTCTTTCCTTTTTTAATAAAAGCTCAATATCAACTTTCCGTCACGTGTATTCGTTATGATTTTCATCGAACTTTTTGCACTTGTATCACTGACTATCTCTATGAAAGCCATTTGAATTCTTGACCGTTTAATCAAACGAATTCTCTCATATGTGAATATATATATATATATATATATATATCGATGCCGTCCAGAGGTAAGCCCGAAATGGCGAGCATTCTCTCCTGGTGAGCCCATGCACTTGCTGGCTTCCGGTGTGCGGCGTCGTCGATTGGTAGCACTTGCACGTTCAAGTTTTTACAAAACACACACAAACACGCACACACACACACACACACACACACACACACACACACACACACACACACACACACACACACACACACACACACACACATATATATATATATACAGACAGACAAACAGACATTATATATATACATATATATACATATACACACAAACATATATATATATGTATCAATTATTAGAGAGATTTATTCGCAATTTACAACCAGGTATATATATATATATATATATATATATATATATATATATATATATATATATACATATATATATATATGTATATAATAAATGAAAATGCACTGCAAATAAACAGCGACAGATAAAATACATATACGTATAGTGAGTGTACAACCGGACGAGAGATAGACGCGAAAGCCCCCTAACACTCCATTAGTCATCAAGCAAGTGGAAATATTCGTAGACTTATAACTTCTCATGTTGGTGATGCTCTCGAAAGCTGCGGAGAATGTAGGCGTCAAGCAAGCAAAACATCACAAAGAGGACATACGAAAATTTTAAAAAGACAAGAATGGTGGGTAATGATTAGAAGAATTTAGGAAACATCAAATGTCTGTGTCCCATTCGTTTATACACTCAGTATACGTTTCTATTCTTTACCTGTCGTTGTTTAGGCACTCGGTTGCCCGGGAATGAAATTCTTTCCTACATATTGGAAGAAGAATGTAAAATAAATTGTATAGAAATTTGTTATTCTAAATTCAATTTATTCTTCAATTAGGAAATAAATTCTGAATTCATAATACAAATACAAATGATAATAACGATAACAACAACAACAACAGCATCAACAGCAACAACAACAGCAACAACAATAGCAACAACAACAACAACAACAACAACAACAACAACAATAATGATAATAATAATAATAATAATAATAATAATAATAATAATAATAATAATAATAATAATAATAGGTGCCCTGAAGCAGTAGCAGTCAGTGGCTCACATAGAATCTGATATTAACTGATTTGAAGTGTTAACATGTACATTGTTTTGTCTTGGTATAAAAGATGGTCTACAGCAAATATTCTGCTCAATACCACAGATTTGCTTTTCAGTTGTTTGATCTTAACCAGTTGAGCATGTCTCATAGTGGCTGACGTTATTTGCATCTCTGACCACGAGCAGAAGTAGTGGGGGAGCCTCATAGCCGTGTGTTGAAAGGAGTTCCTAGAGGTTTGGATAATTCACCTCTGGAAACATGGGTAGTTCTTTCAACATCCTTAAACAAACCTTACTCAGGGACATTTTGAGCGGGATGGGCTACTCGGCCAGAAAAATATTCTAACTGCGTCCCACCTGCAAGGTCATGCGCTGTTTATCTTCATATGGTATCACCATGTCGCGCACATATGGTTGTGATGCATGTGCCTGGTGTACCCTTATCAGGCGGGTAGTCATGATGGATATACTGTGCTTCGTATACGTTACCCCAGTGTCACTTTAATGGCATGCACTGCTCTCTCACTCAATAAAAATAATAATAATAATGATGATAATAATAATAATAATGATGACGATGATGATGATAATAATAGTAATAGTAATTACAATAATAATAATAATAATAATAATAATAATATAATAATAATAATAAACGTAAATACAAAATTTACCACTTTTTTGAAGGGAGATAAATTCTATCACATATATTAAACAAAATTACGTATCTATTTCTTCTTTATACCAAATACACAGTGCAGCATATGACCAGCGGGTTGCGTTTATCCGCTGAATCTTATTTCCTCTTCCTTGAATAATAATATTTCTTCCCATACTCATCGCCTGTAATAATTGCTGTTACTTTATTTGCAGCAGGGCATAGTAAAGGCCTCTGTGCTTAGCAATAGGCTTTTTGTTTGCATCAGTAACTATCCTTATCCAGTGGGTGGTGCAAATTCCAATGCTTACTTGAAGCTTCTGATGTAGCTATTGCTTGCACTCAACATATCTTGCAGACCAACGATTAAATTTTATTTCAAATTTTGGAGGTTAAATGACCGTTTCAATGCCTGCTCCGTGTAATTTGCCACAAGATATAGCAGTACAAATTGAGGATTTTTGCCTTTAGTTGTCAACAGATATCCAATAAGACTTGACCTTGAACTTTAAAAGTTGGCTTCATGTTCCCTTCTCTTATAATATTGCTACCAAATGAGGTCATTAGAAAGCTGTATTATAATGCCTAATGTTTTTCAAGAAGTGTATACTCCTTCGTGTGTTTCCCAGAAGCAGCGCCATCAAAGTATCTGGGGGTATGCCAAACATTCAATAAAATAACCACTCTTCCACCACAACATATAGTGGTGGTTTCTCATTCTCGTTTCTTTTCTTAACAAAAACTGCACTCTTTTGACATTGCTTCAATATCAATCGATTTCTCTGCAGAATAATCATGTTTTGGATCATGGTTGAAAGCGGATCTTTTCCACTTTCTCGTAAACAATGCAACTCATTTGTAAAACGTATTCAACCCATCTTTCCTTTAAGGAATGACTAAGTCTTGCAGTAACTGTCTACTCCTGGATTTTTCTTTGTTTCATCTCTCGCTTACCTATTGTTTCATTAGCAACTCTGACAGCTTGTCTTTGTCTTGCATCCTTTAAACGTTTTTCTTTCCTTTTCTGACTCTTAGCTCCTGCGAGTTGCATTTTGTTGACGTAATTATTCTAACCGTTAGGCGGCAAGCTGGCAGAAACGTTAGCGCACTGGGCGAAATGCTTAGCGGTATTTTGTCTGCCGTTACGTTCTGAGTTCAAATTCCGTCGAGGCCCACCTTGCCTTTCATCCTTTCGGTGTCGGTAAATTAAGTACCAGTTACGCACTGGGGTCAGTGTAATCGACTTAATCCCTTTGTCTGTCCTTGTTTGTCCCCTCTATGTTTAGCCCCTTGTGGGCAATAAAGAAGTAATATTCTAACCGTTCTTCCCTTGCCTCTTGTAACTCATTGGCCTTGCCTGCAGCAGGTCTCCTTCGGTCATTTTCACGTCTTTGCAGTCGTTGTGCAGGGGTCCCTAGTTTCATTACTGTAGCTACCTGTACTCGTCCTTCCTTCACTGTAGAATACTGTTCATCTAAATCTACCCCTTCTTTCTTGTAGAGAGTGAGAACGTTTTTCTCGTAAACTTTTTGGAAAATTAAAGTGGAGATTAAATGAAAAAATTAGTGAAAGTTACATAAATAGTTTCACAAGAGTAATTGAAACAAATGGCGATTGTGGAACGCCGTACGCGCGTGCCCAGGCGCACACACACACACATACAACATCAAACATCAGCATCCTTTTAACTCCTGTTTTCTCCCCTTTCTTTGTTCCGGCTTTCTTTCACCTTCACCTATTGAACGTACCTGCAGTATCAAACATCATCGTCTCTCTCTACTGTTATCCCTCTCTCTTTCAGCTTCTCCTATAGTAACTTGTTTTCTATCTCTATTTCATTCTCTCTTCTCTCTGTCTTTTTCTCATTCTGTGTTTCTCTCGCTCACACATTCTTTCTCAACCTCTATAATTGTTACTCTCTTTTAGACTGTCTATTTCTTCCACTCTTTCTCTCTCTCTCTATATATATACAGGGTGTCCCAAAAAAATGTATACACATAGTGGTTCGGCAAAAGAGACCGATAGAATAAGTACTAGGCTTACAAAGAATAACAAATTTACAATTATTTAAGGTGTGTATACATTCTTTTGGGACACCCTGTATATATCACTCTTTCCTTCTCTCTCTCTTTCTCTCGCTCTCTCTCTCTCTCTCTCTCTGACTCACTCCCACACACTTTTTCCATTTCTTCTTCTACCGTAAAAGGTAGTGACGAATGAGGAGATGGGGGAGAAGTAGAGAGTCACTTCCTCACTTTTCATTTCTGTTTCTTTACCTCACTCCTCCATTAATATTGTGTACAGACATGTAAATACACAGCTGCTAATATAAAGATATAGATGTGTCGCCGGCGAGGTATAAAATGTCGTTTACGATATTTGACTTCGTGTTATGTTTATATATGTAAATATGCCTGTGTGTTTGTGTGCGTTTATATATAGAAGTGTATACACACACATACACACATATAGATACGTGGGTTTGTGTGCTTGTGTGTGTATTATTAATGTAATATGATGTATCCAACTTTCGATACATTTCGATAAAATACATTAAATTCTGCACAAGACTATATCCTAGGAATATTGCGGAAAGTACATGCATACATACGTACATACACAGATCCACACACGCACACACATTTACTTATATATAGATAGGTACACACATGTGCACACCTTGCTCCAAAGTACGCTGATTTCGCTGACAAATGTGTTAAGTGGAGATGTTTGCACGATACACAGCCATTCACATGATAGTTCAATATCCAGCCATTCAGTTGGTCGAACAATTGAAGCTATAACGTTGAAAGCTATGGAGATCCTGCTATCTATCTATCTATCTATCTATCTATCTATCTATCTATCTATCTATCTATCTATCTATCTATCTATCTATCTATCTATATATCTATCTATCTATCTATCTATCTATCTATCTATCTATCTATCTATCTATCTATCTATCTCTCTATTTATCTATCTATCTATCTATCTATCTATCTATCTATCTATCTATCTATCTACCAATCCATCTTTCTTTCTATGTTATTAATTACTAACTAGATACACCACATTTATACACCTCCCACGCATATAGGTCTGTGAAGAATATTCGTTATAATAAGCTATTATCTATCAATGTTTCCATTGTTAGCCGTTTTAAGTTTCTCATTATTTGTCTAAGTTCTTCTTTTTTTTTGTACTCTTGAGATCTACAATTTCGGTGAAATCTTGATGTTTTTATATCATGGTATTTTAAGTATCTATTAGAAGTAATTATTAATTGCCGTACGTTATTGTTGCCTCATTATAAATTGGATTAGGAAATATTGCTGAATCTTAGACATAAAAGAGAGGCAACATACAACATACAACTTTTATCTTGTTTTAAGTATTACATTATGAAAAGACATTTCTCAGTGTATATATATATATATATATATATATATATATATATACATATAAGTATGTGTGCTACAGTGGAATAATACAAGCGCATGTGATCATCATTATCATAATCTCATCATCATGAACTTCTTCAATAGTTTAGGTCCGCTTTCAATGCCGGCATTATTTAAACGAATCGTCACTCTCCGTTTAAGATTTTATTGAAGAGATCACATTCTACCCGTATTTTCTGTTATTGAAATAGTTTCTAGGAATGTGGGCCCTGTCTTTTGGCAAATATTTAACAGAATGTACTTGGTGCATTTTTTCATTAAGGAAATTATACCATCCGCCATACTACAAGTTCCTCTCAACGCTAATTTCTCTCCGCTTGACCAACATCCATTTTCGAGAATGTACAAGATGGCTTTTATTGTGTAGTAGCCCGACTGTACTTTTCTTGCTGTCTACAAGATGGAGAGTCATCACTATTCCACAGTGTCCAGTCTTAAGGGCACTTGGCTGTATGTGTAAGTGAACGACACTATGAATGGAAAAGCGATGAAGAAAATAGCAATAGCAAAATGCTATTAGACAGTGGTGGCCCGATTGTAATTAAGAGTGATTACAAACTGGTGGCAGAAAAGGGTAATTGTAGTATTTGTTATTAACAACCTGATCAGCTACTCTCTTTTATTCAAAGGCATGTTCATGGAAAAGAGAGATAAATACGAATGGTCTCAAGAGAATCTTGTGTGTAGACATATCTCGGTAACCTTCGTTACTGGATGGACATGTTCCAGCGAATAGGAGAGTATGTGACTAAGGGCAAAATGACCAGATAATTCCAATGCCATCCCTGGTTACTCAAGTAGCATGGTGCAGCGAAATAGCATTCTACTGCAAAGACAGCTTGTTAGGATAGTGGAAATAATAGAGAAATTATTTGTTGAGAGACGTAAGTATACCAAAGAGGTATTGGGAGCAATTCTCGATATGTGGAAGAATCATACCTCCCAATATCTGTCTTCCTCATACTGATTTTACTGCCTTTGTGCAGGTAGAATAGTCTCTTATACTGTATTTCACAGATCGTCGTGGTTATTCTCTATATTTGTGAGCCTGTGCATAGTGAGATCTGGTTTCACCACTTCGACCCATGATTTTTCTCGTTCTCCATCTCCTACAGCTTTCAAACCCTATCATACAAATTATATATCCATCCCCCATATGCCTCATTAGAATGCATTAGCACAATTTTCTCTCATCCAGTCTTTGTATTTCCTCTTTACTCTTCCCCTAAGCTCATTTTGTTCAGTCTGTCATGTAGGTTGATACATAGCACCTCCATCGGAATGTCCTGGCGTTATTTTTTTTTTCAAGTCCTTCCAAATCCTCCGCATTCAAATCCATCGAGTTTTTTCCAAGCAGCATTACTGTTTGTACACGGACATCATGCGAAATGCATTTCATTTAGAAACATATACGCTTCCTAAACCTGCAAAATTAATAAGCCCATTTTCACTCTGGCTGTCAGCTTTCGGAATACTTCCACAGCTAATTAGTCACCAAGATACGAAAAGCAATGAATTAACTGTGTTTACCATTTCGAAATTTGAAGGATGCATATTTCAATTAAACTCTGAAATTAAGTGAGATGTGTGTGTGTGTGTACGTTTGTGTATGTGTATTATGTGTGTGTGTATGTGTGTCTGTGCTTGTGCGTGTGCGCGTGAGTGAAAGACAGACAAAGAGGTAGGCATAATTTGAGAGTTCAAATTAACAGTGCATACATACTAAGCAAACTACAATCAGATAAATCGAAATATATGACACAAATTATGTTTAGAAAATCTATTTGCATGATAACATCCGGATAGCAAGCTGTTTCATTCCAGATCGACATTTCAAGTGAGTCAAATGAAGAAAAAATCTTTGAAGATATTGAGAATGGCATCGAAAGTGCTAGAAGGAAACAGTAGTGAAACGCATATGAGTGGGATATCAGAGAATATTAGAGTTGATGAGTTTTATGAACATGAACATATTTATAATATAGAATCAATGTGGAATAACAAAATTTATTGGTGAGAAAAATGGGAAAAGAAATGGAATGAATAAATAAAAGATATATGAAATATACTAATATATAGGTATATATATGTGTGCCTGTGTGTGTATACATATTAGTATATTTCATCAATCTATCTATGTGTATGTCTACATATATATATATATATATATATATATATATATACATACATACATACATACATACATACACCACACACACACACACCACACACACACACACACACACACACACACATATATATATATATATATGTATAAAATTTTTTCACAGGAACTTAGTTCGATTTGAAATCCTCACTAGAATGGGAGAAAGCGCTAATATATGAGATATGATATAAGTTATATGATGTATAAAAACATGTAATATACAAATAAATATCTGTAAATATAAAACCATCCGAATTTCTGAGTACCTCATTTCTTCTAATACAAAATACCTGTACATCATCTAATACCTGTACATCATCTCCAAACTTTCTAATATATATATATATATATATATATATATATATATATATATATATATATATATAAATATAGTAAATAGATAAATATTCAGAGAGGGGTCAATAAAAAGTATCTGCAGGATAACATTGTGGATGGGGAAGAAAGAGACAAGAGAATTTGAATATGTACGGAGTAAATTACAAACTAATAGCTTCAAATATACAAGTGAATAGTATGTTGCAAATACAATAGCAATTGAATTAGATTGGAATCTGCATGGAATAGTGTAGCGGTCATTGTTAGTTTTGATATGAATTAAAGAAGGAAAGAGGGTAGTTAGTTTACATTTAGACAGTTTTACAGATACAGGTGGGAAAACGTATAACTAAATTAAACTTGAAGTTGCGCAGACACAAAGAAGTGCTACCCACTAGGGTATTTTATTGGTCATAAATGTTTATGTTAGTATTTATAGATTAGGTATAAATATTTATATCTGTTACAGAATTTGATAAGTTATAAATATTTATATTTCTTCAGAGAATCTATGTTTGCAGGAAGGCCTTTGAGATTCTTTGAGTTATGACACAAATATTATTTTCCTATTCCAGTGTTTGTGGGAAGGTCTTTATTGAATTATGTCAAGTTTAAAAAAAAATTACTGACGCCCGTTTATTTTCTTTTCTATTCTAAGTACATAGAAATTTGGGGGTGAGGGGTGGGAAGTACTTAATTTATTGAGCCCCAAAGGATGAAAGTGAAAGTTGACCTCGGGGGAATTTGAACTCAGAACGTAAAAAGAAACGAAATACGGCTACGCATTTCGCCTGGCGTGCTAACGTTTCTGCCAGCTCGACGCTTCACTGAAGGTTTCTTCTTTTTTTTTTCTACTTTTGGCACAAGGCCCGAAACTTTTGGGGAGGGGGCCAGTCAAATAAATCGACCACAGTACGCAACTGGTACTTAATTTATCGACCCCGAAAGGATGAAAGGCAAAGTGGACGTCGGCGGAATTTGCACTCAGAACGCAAAGAAAGACGAAATACCGCTGTTTTGCCCGGCGTTCTAACGTTTCTGCCAGCTCAGCACCTTACTGAAGACTCTTTCTTGATAGATCTATTACACTGTCAGTAAAAATGTGATTATTGGCAATATAAGAGATAGCGTATTGACTATATTTTTAATAGTAATCTTGGGTTGAGTGGAATGAGTGCGTATGTGTTTAGCACATTCATTCGGTTTATGGGGTAGATAATACGTGGTGTTGGTGAAATTTAGAGCGAGCTTCACAAGATTAACTTTAAGTAGATATGTTCACATCAGAATTAGTAATGTGAAATTCTACAAGTATAAATGTAGATATTTTTCAATTTTGGTCGGGAAATTGAAATTCATAAGCATTCTAACTTCGCTAAGGTTTCTCATGTGAAGCATGATAAGCTCAATATCTAAGTTACGCACTAACATAAGGTACCAGTGATATACTGAGTGGGATGTCGACTTAACATTTACGTGTTAAATCACTGTGTTGATGTTGAATGACTTGATGATGATGAAGGTGATGGTGACGACGATGTTGATGACTGATGTCCAAGATGATGAGAAAGAAGGGGAGTCGTGCAGGAGGAGGAGGAAAAGTAAGAAGAAAGTGAGAGGAAAAGTTATAAAAGATTATCAATAGAAAAGAGAATTACAGGATTCATAGGCGGAGAGAGTAAAATTACATGGCCAAATCATCGCATGTCCCTTTACCCACGAATAGTCAAGAAAGAAGCCGAAAAGATAGATAGATTCAACCCTCTTAAGTATGAAATTGCCCGGCTATGGAAAATGAAGAAGGTGAAAATAGTGCCAAGTACTGTTGGGTCCTTGGGAACAGTATCAGAAGGCATCATGAAGAATATAAAGAAAATTGGAGTAGAATACTCAGTAGAACTGTTACAAGATGTTTGCCTCCTTGGCACGGTCAGAGTAATCAGGAAAGTATTAACTGGAAAGAAAGGTACCGTAGACATAAGGTAGTAACCAGCTACGCATGCAAGACTCCAGGAGCTAAAAAAAAAATAACTGAGATAAAGAGGAGAAGAAGAAGAAGAATTTATTCTTTTATTGGCCACAAGGGCTCACATACAAAACATTAATTGACATCAATTGACATAAAAAACAAAAACATGAAGATACAATGGGTTTTCGCGTGTACACAATGTATTAACAAAAAGACGAACAATTTAAAACTCCCCATAGGTGGGGGGTGCTCTAAGTTTCTCGTGGAAAAACCCACAAAAGCCACGACTGCTTCAACAACAGTGCAAGAACCCTCCTCCTTTGTTCTTTTTACAGGTGCAGGCACAGAATTAGTCCTTTTACACTGACCATTTTTCCAACATTCGCCCACCTTTCAACAAACTTGCTACAAGGGAACACTTCCCTCTTCACCCTCAACTTTCTTTTTAATTGTAAAAATGAAAAAATTGACGAGAGCTTGGCTAAAGAGGGAAGTGTCTTTCTTTAGCCTTTTCAAACGGGTCCACCATACTACCTCTTTCGCTCCAGCCACTAGACAAATAAAAATTGCCTGCTCCTCCCCGCCAAAAGAGGGCAGCGGGGCAATCTTCACAATGGATTCAGCTGATAGCCAAATCCGTCCTACACGCGACAGTATGTGTTCGATATAAACCCACAGGTCAGCAATACTCGGGTACTGGTCTAGGGCGTGCAGAACGGTTTCATTGTTCTTGGAGCACTTCGAGCAGGATCGGCTGACGGCACTTCCGTGCTTGTAAGATCTATTCCGAACAGGCAGCGCCCCTCGGTAGCAGTTCCAGGCAAGGGATTTCTGGAAGTTATCCATAGGCCCCGTCCCGAAAGTTCTCCGAAACAGACAGGTTAGTTGATCTTCATCGATGACCAGAGATTGCTCGAGAACATCGTCGCACTCTCCCTCCACTATCCCCCTATAGATCACTAGATTGGAACTACCACCGACCGCATTGCCCGCCTGCGGAGGGCTATGAGCGCTGAACGGTATTCGAGATGCCATTCCCCTCCTCGGTCTACACCTAATCCAGGATAGAATTATAATAATAATAATAATAATGATGATGATGATGACGACGCTGTTGACGCTGCTGCTGCTGATGATGATGATATAGAAACAACAACAGCTACAACAAAGTAGAATTTATTTGAAGACACAAGTCGATAACAAGCATAACATATTTTTTACACCCGTTGTTAACCTAAAAGTAATTATTGTTGAAAGTATTGAAAGTCTGTGATTTAAAATTTCGTATATTATGAGTGGGCTGCTGCATGTTTGTTTCATTTCTGTAAAACTGATATGTGCAAATGCTTATACAATAATGATGAAAGTTATTTTGTATTATTAATATTATTTAAGTAGTTACTCTTGTCTTTCTACGAAGTGCTTTTTCTAGTTGTTTTAGAAAAATATTAAATATACATTTCCATAATGTGCTCGTAAGAAGTCTTGAAGTCGATGCCTTTTATATTATGAATAAATTAACTGATGTTGTTAATGGTATTGTCATGTATTACAAAAGAAAATTTCTTCAAAATTCTATGTACATAATCACCTGCGTCAATAAATACATATACAGACAAACATAGATGTATGTATCAAGTATGAAGGTATTATATATATATATATATTATATATATATATATATATATATATATATATATATATATGTATGTATATATATAATATACAAGATAAGGGCAAATTATTTATAAATTTAACCTTTAAAGGTATTTTTTGATATGCTGGCCATTGATGAAATTTTTTTCCCGAAAAAAAAAATGTTATCCTACATTAGTTATATACATATATATATATATATATATATATATATTATATATATATATATGTGTGTATGTATGTGTTATATATAAATATATATATATATATACTATGTTTTGAAACCACTATGTACTTACATACCCATTTTCATCAGGGATGACATCGACTTCCTGTCCCATCTTCCCAGAACAACAGAAACAAATCCAGTTTTACTAAGTTTTGATGTGGTAATCCTCTACACCAATATTCCACACGATTTAGGAATAAAGGCGATTAAATACTGGTTGGAAAAACATAGAAAATTGATTCCCAGCAGATTCACAGTGCCATTTATATTAGACACAGTCAAACGTATTCTAGAAAACAACACATTCTTCTTCAATGGAAAGAATTACATCCAAATTAGAGGCACGGCGATGGAAACGAGGTTTGTTCCCGTTTACGCCAACTCTGTAATGGGATACTTAGAACAACAACTCTACCAAGAGGTGGAGGTAAACTATGGCACTGGATTTAGAAAGTATATTGAAAAGGCATGGAAGAGATACCTTGACGACTGCTTCATAATCTGGATAGAATCTCTAAATACTCTGGAAGAGTTCAATATCCTCCTGAACAACCTATACCCATCTCTACTTAAAATTGCATACAGCGGGCTATAAAAATACCCATACAACAACTTAGGACAACCCAAGGAAGAGGAAAACAAGAACAAATCATACCATTCATAGTGACACACAACCCATGTCTCCAGAATATCTTCAACATTGCCAAAGCAAACCTACCAATCATTACTCAAAGTAATGAATTAAAAGATATAATCACGGATCAAGCTATGGTTCTTAGTAAAAGACAGCCTAAAAACTTGAAAAAATTACTAACAAAGGCAAAATTTGACCTTAGCAACAAAGACCAAACATTCACTGTATCTAAATGCAATGATAGCCGAGGTGGCACATGCCAATTCATACATACCGGCCAATATATTAACACAAAAACCGGGAAAATATCCGCAAACGCGAATATGAACTGCAAAAGCAGAAATTTAATTTACTGCATCAAATGCCCAAATTGTGAAGAAATATATGTAGGTCAGACGGGAAATGCACTATCAGAATGCTCACGTGCACACCGACAACAGATTAGAGACCTAAAACTCCGAGGCTGCGGCAGGGGATGGTGGTGATCCCTACTGTACTCTTTCGCCACAACTTTCTCTCACTCTTTCTTCTGTTGTCCAACTCGCCTAGGCAGCGGGGTGGTGTCATTTGAAGGCTAAAACAATGCGAAGCGTATTGTGACCAGCGATGTGTAGCAACATCTGATAACCTGGTCGGTCACGGTGATCACGGTGATACATACATACATACATACATACATACATACATACATACATACATACATACATTCATATATATATATATATTATATATATATATATATATATAAAGTTAATCCAAACAAGAAAACAAAAAAGACAACAACGCAAGGAGGTGGAACAATTAAAGTATTATTAGGCGCTCAGGAAAAAAGGGAAGAAGGGAATAAATAGGTGCAAATCAAATATTTTTACTTTTGACACGTTTCGAAAATTGTTAACAAGGTAAAAATACACTCATCTATTTATATATATATATATATTATATATATATATGTGTGTGTGTGTGTGTGTGGTGTGTGTGTATATATATCCCTCTAACTGCTAAGTTATATATGCCTTCGATATACTAGTTAATCTGTATCTACTCTCATGCATTCATGACTATTTTTCTTTTATATTGCTCTGTATTCTTTGCAAACCTTCTCTCTATATTCTTCCTCACCCTGTCTTCGATAATGTAATTGGTATCTACCGATATCATTTATTAAGGACATTCCGTAATTCTTTGGTGCTGGACCTGGTAACTACTAATATTCTTTACTAAATTTATTCCTTTATTCTACCTCTCTGAAGACAGAAAGTAAGCTTGTGTATAGAAGCACAACTATTTTCTGAAACACTTGTGAGAGACGTGATACACTACATCTCAATCCCCTTTTTAATTTACCACCATCTCCAGTTATGCATGAATTATCAATTCTATGCACTAAAGTGCCACCACATGTTTTGCCTGCTAATTCTATCTTTCTAATATATTTTTATGTTTGTAAATATGTTGATAGATATACGTGTAACTCATATATATATATATATATATATATATATATACTAGCAGTATCGCTCGGCGTTGCTCGGGTTTGTAAGGGAAATAACTATATAAGCATTTTTAGAGAGTTACTTCCCTTATAGATGACAATTCGGGTTTTCTTAGCCATTTCTGTTTTGGTGTCTTCAAGCCATGAAGTCGTTGTTCTAAAAGAACGCTGGTCTCCTTGACAACGCTTTACGACGTTGATTTCATTACACTCCCTTCCCCACAGCTTCACGAGGGAGGGAAGAAGGGGGAGAAGCAACACAGGTGCATGTGTGAGCATGGACGCCAACTCCGCCGCCATCGACACACGAAAAAATATGCATTAAAATGGAATAAAAAATTATGTTAAATTAATTTTAAAATCGTAGACTCATCGTAGACGCGCGCTAATACCAAGACGGGCTCGATATGAATCACGACTATTAGATACCCGAATTTGGTTAAACTGCACCGCAAAATGTGGGAGTAGTTAGGAATCTAAATCGAAGGGGACAGACACTCACACAACTACAGTTTTATATATATAGATATATAAACACACAGAGATAAAAATACATACAGACATAATACATATATACGTACATACATATATACATACAAACAACCATACATAAACATATATATATGTGTGTAAGCAGTGTATATATATATATAGAGAGAGAGAGGGGGGGGAGAGGGAAGGAGAGAGGAGATAGATAGATAGATAGACCATATGAATTTATAGACTTACACACACTATCGCATAACCATGCAGTGAGGCACACACTCATATATGCATAAATGAATAAAATTTTATAAGCATATATGTATCATTTGTTTTGCTATTGTTATTGAAATTTTCATTCGCATTGCTTTTTACTAACAATATTATTTTAAGAAGATTACATTCAATTATAGTAATAAACCTTACAAACTATAAATTTTGGTTGCTTAGTCGGATATTAATGCTAATTAATAGATGCCAAAAGAATATTTCGATAATGATGTCTATAATTATTGTATATTTGTATATTAACGAGAGAAGACAAAAATATTCTATGAAAGAATTCTAACAATATAAAAATACAAATATTCCAATAAATTCTAACAAATGCAATCATATTAATATTGTAATGCAAAACAAAAACCAAAGAAGAATGTAAACGGCGTTATAAATAATGTTATTGTGATTCGAATTTTGAGAATATTTCTGCTATTTTTAATTTGGGCCGAATCAGCAACCTTAGAATTGTCACTATCAAGAGAATCCCGATGAATACATGTAAAGAATATTTGTATGCTCTCTCACTTCAAATCCTAGAAGTTCGTGAATGAACGTCCGTGTAAAAGGATTATTTCTTCGTAAATTAAATATATCATATGAAAATGTCGTGAAAATGCAATTTTGAAATGAATGGATAAAAATCATATATTTTATATGAAGTAACCGATGTACGCTAAATGTTACATGTACGGAGGGCGGGGAAATATTTTTCACTCTATATATTCATCTCACTTCTCGCACATTTCCTTATTCGCTCTCTTTTGTTTGTATGTATGTAGAATTGATTGTCTGTAAATACGTAGACTGCGAATAAGTACATGAAACTGGTTCAGCCTGTCAGAATCATGTTTCATTTGTAAATTGTCATTTCTCACGGCAGATTATAAATTCGTGGTAGTATTGTCAGAAAGTGGGATATCCGCCTGCTATGTGTCAATCAATGGTAATCACGAAACACGTTTAATTACTATCAACCTGACTCGTAAAATACTAGAAAAACACAAAGCATTCTGTTGTTTTCAAACAGTAAATAAAGCTGCTGTTTCAACGGGTCGTTCGGATAGATCACAGAGTTTATATGGTAGTAAAGTAGAAGACATCCTAAAAGGAGAAATGTAATAGCCAAAAATGGTAAGAAAGCAGAATGTTGAGATTTACTTGTGTTAATTTTGCAGAATATGAATCACATTTTAGACGTCAATAGTTGATAAGGGCAGAGAAGAAAATAAGGCCGGAATAAAAAGTTGTAGAATGGAGAGACGAATTCTCTCTATTGGCTAATAGGATTGCCAAGGTCCGTATGTTCCTGTGTTGCCAGTGTAGGGCTCGGTTGAAGTTATGATATACCAAATAATGTAAAAATACATATTCCTTGATTAGAAATGTCGTAGATTAGTAAGATAGTAAATTTTAATCTATCTTTCATAAAGTTTATGATTAGCTATTCTTTTCTCGACCGATTTAAATGTAGAGACTCGTGCTACCTTTAGTTTTAACTACAAATTTATTCTCGAGAATACAGTTACAATCGAAGGGGTAATCTTTACTAATTATACAGTCACAGTTATTTTCATGTATGGAGGCTTATGGGAATTATTTGAAGCAATACTAAATATGTTATGTAATTTTGCTGCATTCAACATATTCATTTTTGTGCATAATTTTTAAATAAATTTAAAAGGGATTTGGTCACCAGTACCTGCATAACTAATATTTATTGCGGTTATACGTCTCAAAATTATAGACTTGTGTCATATGAGAATCTTTATGAAGTAAAGGTAACTCGCTATAATAACTTTTGATTTTAGCTCTATTTGAAGCCGCTGTAATGCGAAGGGTGAAATTTCAAGATTTCCACATTTTTATAACTACAAACAATTACTATTTTCCGAGAACTTCTTTCAGTTATTGGATTGTGGTTACGCTGGAGTACGGCCTTAAATTGAAGTGTTCAGTGGAAAAATTACACAAGCATTTATTTTTAAAAGCTCGGTACTTACTCTATCGGCTTATATTTACCGAATCGTTAGGATACGGAGGATATAATCAAACCTACAACAGTTGTCACGTGGTGGTGAGAACAAATACAAAGACAGGCTGACAGTCATATACACATACACGCACAAACACACTCACATATACACGCACACACACACACACACACACACACACACATACATGTATATATACATACATGTATATATACATACATGTATGTATACATATATATTTATTGGACACGCTTCTTTCAGCTTCCGCCTATCAAAGTCAATCAAAGATAAAGTGGAAGAGACCATGTGATTGGGAAGCCAACCTTTTACTACATAACCACTCGAATCTATATTCACTTGCTTCCACAACCGCATTCGAGTACATACACAGATATACATATTAAAACATGTGTTAGATTCTTGACACACGTAGACAAACATATAAACGTATAGAGACACATTTGAAACATGCAGCCACAATCTCAGACAAAAATGCTAATTCCTCTGTTTATCCATGTTTCTTTCTACTATCCAGATACACGAGTGCGCGCACCGGAACAATCACACTTGCATATAGATACATGTATTATGCAATTATGAACAGGCATTCATGTATATATGTATACATACATATATATATACATTCAAAGATATATATATATATATACATTTAAAAATAAGTATATATATATATATACATTTAAAAATATGTATATATATATATATGTACATTTAAAAATATGTATATATATATATATATATATATATATACATTTAAAAATATAAATATGTGTATATATATATATATATCTATATATATATAATATATATATATACATACATTTAAAAATATGTATATATATATGTATGTACTTATATATGAATAACATATAGCCTAATCGCTAACATGTCTTTTGTACTAAATCACCGGTAATAATAATTTATTTTATTACCTTTTTAATATGTTTACATATTTCTCGATAAATTTTGATCGTAGATCCTATAGCAGAAGCCCCTGTGCTTGTCGGGTATGTTTTGCGTCTGCGCAATGGTCTTAAAAGTTAGAGAATGCAAGTCGCTAGAACCGCACATGTTTCTAACGAAATGTACTTCTAGGATAACAAAGGCTGCTTACTGAAGAGTCTAGCCTTGGCAGATAAATTATATTTACTGCTAAAAAAAAAAAAAAAAAGACGAAACTGCAGTATAAGATGAGCCGAGTTTGTAAACGTTTTTGATTTTATTTCATTGAATTTATCCACTTTTTGCGATCTAGTACTTGCTTCTTCTTTTAGAAGCCTTTTAATGTACTTATATATGAATAACATATAGCCTAATCGCTAACATGTCTTTTGTGCTAGATCACCGGTAATAATAATTTATTTTATTACCTTTTTACTATGTGTATAAAGTGGAAGAGACCATGTGATAATATATATGCATATTTAATGGAACAGAAATAACGATATAATCAAAAGTAGTTAAAGGATACACATTTAAAAATGGATTTGTTTTATTGGTCCTTTCAATTAACGGTAAGTAAGCTTGCAATGCTCAAAATAAATAAATTCAACATATTCATCCTATTGTAAAATCGAAGAAAACCTTAAATCGAAGAGTAGATTCAAAATACATATCAGTACTAACGTCCGAAATTATTACAATGTTTCCTTATATTTGTGGTGGAATGAAATCAGAGAATAATGTATACCTTATTAAGCCAAACATAATTTCTCCAAATTTTCGAAGGTTTTATATATATATATATATATATATTATTCATAATATAATTTTATTTGGTCCTACGTTCTAAAGTCTCTGCTTTTCGCCTTATGTAAAAAATATATATGCATATTTTTTACGAATACATTTTCCATCGTTATGTATGTCGAGAAATGTACCAGACTGTGTACATGTGTTTAGATACTGCATGGTATATGTGTATTTACCAATTATAACACAGTTATAACCCAATCGAATTATCAAGGTAATTGTTGAGAATTTCATATTTTTTACTCAACTATAATTTCGGATGCCGAGTGGGCGGAGTTATTCTTGAAGTGTCATTGTTTTTACTCAACATCGCCATTCACTTATTTAATTTCATTACTTCAGAATGTCATGTCGCTGATTCTCTTATCTGTTGTCTGGGTCATGCTGGTACTGATTGTGTAACAACAGGGATATTATTTAATTTGTCTTTATTCCCTCATACTCCTAAATTTCCAATTCATCAAAATATAAAAACGATGTTTGCTTTTGTGTGTGTGTGTGAATATGTGTTTGTATGTGTGTGTGCGTGTGTATGTGTGTGTGTGTGTATGTGTGTGTGCTTTTGTGTATGTGTTTGTGAGCATTTATTTGTAAGTGAGTAGAAAGATATAAATAAAATACAAAACACAAACAGACAGAGAAAGCGTCAGAATTAGAGGATCACAGAGATAAGCAACTTTCTCGTCAATCGATCAATCTACCTACATACCTACATTTGCATGTATCTGTCTATCTACGTATATATGTATGTATCTGTCTATCTACCTAGCTATGTATCTATGTATCTGTCTATCTATCTACCTATCTATGTATTATATGTCTACCTCACTTTGTATGTATGTATGCATATCAATATGTATGACCGTTCTGTTTTTTAATTTTAAATCCTCCACTGATCAGCGAGTCGGTTTCCAACAAAGATACAAGGCTCCATCTTTGGGATGTAGTTAACACAGACAAATCCACATTTGGAACATGAGGAAAGTCATACATATTTGTACTCTTCCACTCATAGATTAGACTTGTAAGGAACGAATCAGCCGGTCAGTTTCTCTTTCTGAAATTCCCAGTTTATCCAAATTCTCCTTTAAACCTTTACTAACAAAACTTAGGGCTCCAATTATTATCGGTATGAATATGAATTGATTGACTGGATATAGAAGATGGAAGTTCGAAGTAGTTGTCCATAGATATTCTCTTTTACTTTGATTCTGAAAGAGATATTTATATCTGCAGGGCAGCTAAACTCTATGATCGTACTTACGTTTGCCCCAAACAACATTATCCAGCCTGTTAGGCTTACATTTGACAAAGGTTTTGATGTGAATATTCCACCAGTACACCTTGAGTTGTTGCTCCTGAATTTATATCTTAACAGAGGGATTTTCTAAGCTTATTTCAGAACAGTTTTTTTTTTCCGGATGAGATTGTAAATTGTTTTAGAACCAACATCGTGCCACATAGAAAGGTATTACCGTAACGACATTTTAGGACAACTGTTGATCACATGCGTAACGTCTTCCACAGAATCATGACATACCCTGTACATGCGGTTGCACCTTGGGATTACAAGAGCGTCCCCCTCTCTCTCTTGTTCACTAGGTACTTTGGGGCAATCCCCTGGTCCTGGATTGCAAACGCATAGACTTCAAAGTGTGATGTGATGTAATGTAGTGGTCTTGTGTCCAAGAGAGGCTGCGCATAGCCTTCAAAGTGTGATGTGATGTAGTGATCTTGTGTCCAAGAGATTGTAGAATTGACGGTGTCAGTTCTACCGATTTCTTCAAGTTTCTGGGCAACATACCCATATATGTCTTTTATGCTGAGTGCTTTCCATCTAGGTCTTCTCTGAGGAAAGAGAGCTCAGCTGTTTTGGAGCCGTGTAGATCATCAGGAAGAGAGTGTTTCTTGTGGTGTTCACTGCCAACTCGTACAATGTTGCTCACTTCACTTTTCAGGACTACATTAATATATTTATTTTTGCTGCTGTTGTTTATTAGGTGCTGCCTGAGTGATACCATACGGCATTCGAAGGCCGTCTGCACTGATCTCAGGCCTATACTACCTTCATTTCTGTTAAGTAGAGCCTGTCAACATCACTGTTTCTGTGGAAGTTTCCAGTTGCTGTCAGGATTTCGCGGGTTTTGATATCTATGGAGTGGATTTCCTCTACAGACAAATCAAGTATTCCAAATGTTGGGATCAGCACTGGTACTGCAAATGCATTGTGGGATATGGCTTTGTTGTTAGAGGAGAGTTCCGATTGCCATATTTTCCTAAGCCTGGTGTAATCTTCTCGGGTCTCTCGATCTTCATTCACAGTGCTTCATATGATGCATTTTCGTCTAAGCCTAGGTACATGTAACATTCTTTGTATGGAATGGAGGAGATAGAGAGACCGTTAATGTAAATGTTTTCAGTTTGGGGGACTGAAGTCCCTCGTTCTATAACCAGATATGAACAATTCTTTTGGGTAAATTCTATGCCTATATCGGCTGAAAATGTTATTAATTCCAGTTGTTTTGGGGCATTGTTAACACTTATAGCATAAATCTTCGAGTGATGTACAAAGAAATTATGAGTTACATTGATATTTTTGGCAGTTGAAGACCCTAGCATGTAACCATTTGTTTTCTGCAGTAGGAACGCTAATGGATTTAGTGTAAACATGAAAAAAAAAAAGACATACAGAAAAAGATCTCTCTGAAATATTCCACTTGTAATGCCTATACCATTAGAAACTATTATTCTGTCCTCAGTTATAAGGGTAAGAATAGTTGTCCATGTCTTTGTGAGTCTCTCTATATCAGCAATTAAGGCAATAGGTACCTCTGCCAGATGTAGGCACTTCAAAAGCCATGAATGAGGTATAGAGTCGAATGACTTCTTATAGTCAAGCCATACTGTCAAAACGTTTTGTGGTGTTTTCTTACTTCAGACTGTACAGGTTTGTTCATTAAGAGTTGTTCGGCATATCCCCATACTCCCTCCTTTCCACCAGCCTGTTCATCAGTCACAATGTTGCTTGATTCACAATGGTCCTGGATGTACAGTTTGTACATAACGTTTAGGGCAGCAATAGGCCTATAGTTTCCTGCCATCTCGGTGATTTCATTTTTGGCAACAAGATTTGTCCTTGCTGTAGCAAGCCAATGTCGTTTATCAGTCTCTCCTCTCTCTCTCTCTCTCTCTCTCTCTCTGTATATATATATATATATATATATATATATGTACTTTATTAATAAAGCTGGAAGACATCCAGTTTATCGTAGTCCGCCTTTATAGCCAGCTTGCATGGCATCGCTATCATCCGCCTTCACTAGGAACAGATCCGCCGTTGAGGACTTGTAATACCAGAGCCTCGTTAGCCACGTTTTCAGGATTTGGGCTCTAAGTATATATATAAAAGTAAAAGTATACATATATATATATATCAAAATACAAAAATAAATAAATAAATAAAAACAATTTTAAAAAAACGGTGCGATGTGTGAATAAGAATTACATATAAATAATATTGCATAAAGAAATATATGCAATTAAAAGACATATAATAATATATATAGAGAGAATAAAAATATACATATACACATATAAAAAAGGTATATATATATTTACAGACATTTTGTTGACTATTCAGGAGTTCATCCGTCCTTTAGCAGGTCTTATTTTTCATCCCGCAGAGTGTCCAACAACACCCTCATCACCAAGCAAGTCTGGTGTGGTTGTCAGTTTAGTCGCCAACGACTCGACCAGGCGACAAGTCGTACTGCATTACATGTTACCAGTAGCACTGAAGAGCGACCTGACATAAAGAAGCCTGCGAATAGGACTAGGTGGGCTGGTCCCAAGGTGGTGCATAGGATCGTACCCACCAACATTAGCAGTGGTCAATCGTCTCGAGACTCTTCTTGCCATTGTACCCCGTTCGACTTCTGTCAAGTACGTGCATATGAGAACTGTGCATCCTCTCCGGCAACTCTAGCTTTTCACAGCACAAGCTTCTCCTATCATCATTCATCTGACGTAGTGGTTAAGAGTGTGGGCTACTAACCCCAAGATTCCGAGTACGATACCAGGCCTGAATAATAATAATAATAATAATAATAATAATAATAATAATAATAATAATAATAATAATAATAATAATAATAATGATAATAATAATAATAATAACAAAAACAACAACAACAACGTATCCCGCGGCGATGGGATCATCTGGCGACGGGGAAGACCAGGATGTAGTTGGAAGCCTCTAGTTGGAGTCCTGCACGTAGGCAGCATAAGTAATATGGTCGTTGTTGGATGGACCCGTGGACGAACATCTACCTCGGTCCTGTTTGTGTGTCCAGGCAACCCTTTTCAGGGATAGCACTGCCTGCCCCACATGGGGAAGGGCCTAGAAAATTTGGCTCAGAAAAAGCTCGTCCTTATTTGGGTAATTTGGCTCAGAAAAGCTCGTCCATACTGGCAACTGCTCCCAGTGAGTCATCCCCAAATATGCGGTCGAAACGAAGCATCAAAATTGAAAAAGAAAAAGAAACCTTCGAACCTCGTGCTTACATGTTGGAATATTTGCACCCTCCTTAATGACGTTTCACATGATGAGCCGGACACTCGATGACCCCGCGTCGCACTGCTATTGTAGCCACGAAACTCAAGTGCTACAACTTCAAATTCAGGCGAGCGCCGTGTATTCAATGAACCACGCAGTCCGGCGGCCAAAGTCACAGTAACAAGGGTAATACATTCAGTGATGAATGAGTCATTTATAAATCGATAAACTAAATCCTCGAGGATAACGCACTTATTGAGGCGCATAGGTACTGTATTTGAATTAAGAAAAAAAGTAGGTTTTACGGATTGACCGCAGTTTTTGAGAAGAGCTATTGGTGCCATGGTGCACTGGATGCCTGATTGCCTATTGTGAGTACAGTCGCCGATCGAAGACTGCATTCATCGCCACCACCACAACCACCACAAAAACATTTGATGTTTGCTCCTGGTTGAGAATCCTAGAGTCTAGGGTGTCCGACACGTCGTAAATCCCCTTCGTGTATCATAATGAAATGAATAGTAACAGACGGTGGATAATTGTCCATGAGTGTATATATATATATATATATATATATATATATATATGTGCGTGTGTGTGTGTGTGTATCTATCGATCTATCTCTCTCTCTCTCTATATATATATATAACATATAACACCTATATGTGTGTGTGTACATATAAATACGCAAATATATATAATTTCATGTACGTGATGTTATGCATATTATTCATACCTTATATGCAAATGCGCACATGCGCATATATACAAATACATAGATAACACTATTGCTCCTATCATCATGCAAAGCAAATGCATATTTAAAAAACATGAGTGTGTACCCAAGCACATACACACGTCACATGCACAGATACTTAAGAACATAATAATAGACATTCATACTTACATATGCACACAAGCACACCTTTGAGCATATACTATAAGTAGACATCTTCATTGCTGTTGCATCTTGCCATTACGCACTAAAACTCATATTCCAATGTTTACAAAATATATGCAAATTTATACATCTCTGGATGGATTGATGCTTGAGCGTATGTACAAGAGTATATGAACAGCAGGTATACAAAATTACAAAATGTACAATGTAATATAAGAACAACCAAATACACAAATGCAAATTCGAGGAGCAGCCGCGAGAGATAAATTTATGGATGTTCATAAAGTTATCCGAATATTTTTATGCATCAGATACATTAAGTTAATGATATAAACTATTTTTTGTGTGATAATCACAATGAAACTCATTTTTTTTCTTAATCCAAGATTTCTCATCATAAAAACCAATATATTATATGCAGATTTATATAACTGCATTCATATCAACACTTAATGTATAGTAACCCCTAAAAAAGTTGTTTTCTGTCATACCGAATGGTTTATTTTTCTATGATATATATATATATTATATATATATATATATATATGTATATACACACGCACAAAGAAAGACACACGCACATACACAGCACACACACAAACACACACATTCGCCATGATAGATTGCTAGCCACTACACCTTTTTCTATTTTCGCTCCCAAGACTGTGTTACTTATATGTATATATATACGCACGTACATATATATATATACATAATTATTTATTGCAGCAAAAATGTGTATTGTCCATGCATGCACAACACACATTACTGTATCAATTTTTCACAGAATCCCTGAAACAGTTATAACTGTGTACCCGTTGTTCATGCGCGTGTGTGAATGTGTACGTGCATAAGTGTAGGTATTTACTTATATAAATGCATACAGACACACGCACATAATTGGTGTATGTATGTATGCTATACAGAATTAGACGTACAGCCCAAAATTCATTTATAAGTATTTAAGAACTGAGCAAGAATTGGTTAAATTTGTTCTTAATTCTTATTTTTACAAGTTACTATTACAGATTCTTTAAAACTTATGTATATTTATTGGGTTGCACTTCGCTTTAGAAATATTCTTTTCCACTCTAGGCACAAGGCCCGAAATTTTAGGGTAGGGGCCAGTCGATTAGATCGACCCCAGTACGCAACTAGTATTTCATTTTTCGACCACGAAAGGACGAACGGCAAAGTCGACTTCGGCTGAATTTGAACTCAGAAGGTAAAGACAAACGAAATACTTCTAAGCATTTCGCCCTGCGTTCTAACGTTTCTGCCAGCTCGTCACATTTCACTTTAGAAATATTGTTTATAAATTAGAAGAACTTTATTACTGCATTAATGTATAAATAACTGAATCACTACATACATGCGTAAATAATTATTAGACGTATAATATTGCTTCAACAATGAGTGTGATGTATAATAGTTGTTTAATCACAGAAAGTAATTAAGGTAAAACCGATTGTTAGATAATGAGTGTCTTGGTATAGACAGCTGTATACGCGCAGGGACCAAATACGTTCGGTGTTGGCTGGTTGCCAATATTATGAGAAATAGTAAAGCCTTTGCTTTCTGGCCTTCAAGACACGTCATTACATAGATTTAATACTGGGTCAGTCTTATGTTACAGGTATCATTTACGTATGAGCAATACAGTAGTATTCAAACATCTTGTACTATCAAAATATACAATATATAATATAGAATCCGTATGTGAATTTACATAGAATGATCCCGTGAGTTGGCGGTGTGTTGCTGAGCAGAAACGCAGTTGTCAGCTGTTGAATTTGTTATGTAGGTACGTCGGAAGGTGTACTAGTTCCAATCCTAAGTTTAGGATTGTTCCGGGTTGGAGCTTCTACTTGGGGCAAGGTTTGCAATTTCTATTTGTATCGCATGATGCATCACGAGCTGTATGATGTCTTTGTTGTAAAACTTAGTGGGTTGGTAAACGTTGTGTTTCAAGATGTTCCAGAGTAAATCGGTTTGGGTTTCTTGTTTTGTCTGTGAAAGTAACGGAATTAATATATTAAGGCCGTAGATTGTAGTGGTGAAAATGTATGGCTCGAAGCCACAACATTTTGTTAGAAATGTAGGTCTTGTTCTTTTGGTTGTTATTGTTATCGTGAAGTTGTAACTTCGTTTAACTTTTTTATTGAATATATTAAGGCATCTGTTGGGGTTGTGGTAATATTATTGGATATGTCACAAAATCTAGTAACGTTTATCTTCTCATTAAAACTGAATGGGAAGGTGTTATCTAATGGATGGTAAATTTCAAGCCGCTTAACATCAGCGCAGAGATGTAATACTGGGTCGATCTTGTGTTACAGGCATCATTTATGTATAAACCATACAAGAGTATATTAACATCTACGGTCTAATTATTCTTTTCGCAAATATTCTTAAAGGATAGTAGCCCTCACAGGAATAGATGATGTCATCGCTTGGGCCTAGTGTAATATCAAGGAAATTGACCTTATTTCTTTTTAACTCTTGCGATATTTTAGTTATTTTTTAGGTGATGACGGTTTTCTTATATTTGCAAGTTGTCTACAGTTCCTATTCTTTTTTTATATATGTTATGGGCTTGACGCAGTGATATAGACAACATAGAAAATTACTGACTTCTGTAAGTAATATATTAAATAGGAAGCGTCCTACAATTTATCAAATCTCACCTGAGTCTTTTCAACTTATGAGTATGTTGATGGTTTCTTATTAATGATTTTTTGTCCACTATACTTTATCAAATTAAGTATCGTATAGCACACATTATGTTCATTGACAGGTAGTTTTCTTGACAAAGAGTATAATTTTAAAAGTAGGATGCTTGTACTCGTGTTCGTCCACATGGGAACTATGGAAATACATAACTGTTTTGTCATGTAGCTTTTTTTGATAATTTGATAATTTTGATATAAGATTACCTTTCTTATTCAACATGTTTCAGTTTTATAATGTTTACTTCAACCTGAGTCACCAGATTTTTGTGCGACATCTACATATGATGAACATGGTGTTCAGCATTGGTGTCTTTGTCTAATTTACATGATAATATTTCTGCTTCTTCACCGATCAAATTGAAGGAATTCATTTGTGTTTTCGTGTGTAATTGATAAGTTGGCGCAAAGGAAACTTTTTTTATATCACTTTCTTGGTCCTATTCACGCTATCATTTTTGCCCTACTGTACAACAGAGATTTTGAAGATTATTAAAGGATATTATATTGCAATAGATACATTGAAAGGACCAGATTCAAACTGGTTAAGCACCTTGTTAATTAGAAAAGACTTTTGTAAATTGTCAGTGTTTTGCCGAGTTACTTATTTCTTCAAACATAGTATTCATTTGAAAACATATGAGGAATGCCTGATAAATATATGAATATACACGTATCTTGGAAATAGTGTTTAGTAAACAGAGAGAAGTTTAAAGAACTTGCGAAATAATAGGTTTATGTAATGTGTGGGTTACTGATTAGTAATATAATGGGAAATGTTGTGTACAGTTTGTGTTATATCGACAAGTTTCTATAGAGTGTATTGAGTCATATTAAGTATAGATCATCAGTAAGCTATTTTACGTACATATATATATATATTATATATATATATATATATATATATATTGCTGTAGTTGTTTTGACACACGTATTCTCTCCCGCACGCACACACACGCACACAGATATACACACATACTTATTCACTCACTCACACACACACACCACACACACACACTCCAAACACACACAGACGAGCAAGGAAAAGATACCGTACACTTGCAGCTAAGCATCTTGGAAAAGTCACATTCAAAGCCAGTTCCTGGAAAGAAAAAAAGCATTTACTTAGCATTTTGTTATACACAAAGAAACAAAAATGCATACATATACAGCTAATCATAATGAAAAAAAGCCACATTCCTTGCTAGTTCTGGAAAGGGAAGTCATTTTCTTTGTATTTTGTTATACTTGAGATCATTCCCATACTTATTCTACCGTGAACAATAATTCATCCACTCTCTCTCCAAACTTTCAACCTCCATGGCATCAATCACCAAACTCTCGTTCTTTGACAACCCAGGCAACATCGTACGTCTGGCAACACGGGGAAACACACACGTACGCACACACATGCACACTCATACACAGATATGCATATATACACGTATATATATATATATTATATATATATATATATATAATACATACATGTATATATATATATACATACATGTATATATATATTATATATATATACATACATGTATATATATATATTTATAATATTATATAGGTATATATATATATATATAGGTATATATATATATATAGGTATATATATATATAGGTATATATATAGGTATATATATATATATCTATATATATATATATAGAGAGAGAGAGAGAGAGGGAGAGGGAGAGGGAGAGATAGATAGATAGATAGATAGATAGATAGATAGATAGATAGATAGATAGATAGATAGATAGATATAAGCATATATATATATATATATATATATATATATATATATAGAGAGAGAGAGAGAGAGAGATAAATAGACAGACAGACAGACGGAGGGACGGATGGATGCATGGATGGATGGATGGATGGATGGATAAATTTGACCTCGAGTAACACACATTCACGAAACAAATACAAGCAGAGAAATCCCTTCCATAACATCACAACACACATATTCATCAAAGTACACAAATTAAAAAAGTTCCAACAGCGCACATATATACACATAACTAGCATGTACATACACATTATGAACGTATTCTGAATCCCTTCAACCACACGTATGACAGATGCATACATACTCAGCTACACATACACCTTCCACATCTCTTCACACAGTCAACAAATAAAACATACGTTGTCACGACAGAAAACGATTAGTTTGCACTGACACACCTTAGCATCGTGCTTATACAGCAAAGCTCCCGGAGATGCACAGATGCAATCATGTATATTGGGTTCATTCAATAAACAACTCTAACGAAATATGTATAATCCAAGTTTTGCAAAACATTCCCATATACACGTATACCTTAAAACTAGGATATGCACATGTGTGTGTGTGTGTGGCATAAAATTCTTACATCTCAAGAGCCTAGATCTGATATATGGCAGGAGCAAAACTCTCGGCCCTGAGTCACTTTGTTACTCTTGCCGATTAAAAATATAAAATATATACATACATGTTTTGAGTTCTAATCATCCTGTTTTTGCTATCAAACATATATTTGCATATGTGTGTAATGTACGTGCGTGCGCCTGTACCTGTGCATATGTATCGCTGTACGGATACACACATACATACATACATTTCTCTTTCTCTTTCTCTTTTACTTGTTTCAGTCATTTGACTGCGGCCATGCTGGAGCACCGCCTTCAGTCGAGCAAATCGACCCCGGGACTTATTCTTTGTAAGCCCAGTACTTATTCTATCGGTCCCTTTTGCCGAACCACTAGGTGACGGGGACGTAAACACACCAGCATCGGTTGTCAAGCAATGCTAGGGGGACAAACACAAGCACACACACCAGCATCGGTTGTCAAGCAATGCTAGGGGGACAAACACAAGCACACACACACACATATATATATATATACATATATACGACAGGCTTCTTTCAGTTTCCGTCTACCAAATCCACTCACAAGGCACTGGTCGGCCCGGGGCTATAGCAGAAGACACTTGCCCAAGATGCCACGCAGTGGGACTGAACCCGAAACCATGTGGTTGGTAAGCAAGCTACTTACCACACAGCCACTCCTGCAAAACATTCCCATATACATGTATGTTCTAAAACAACACATTGAAACTAGAATATGCACGCAG
This sequence comes from Octopus sinensis, assembly GCF_006345805.1. Lineage (NCBI taxonomy): Eukaryota > Metazoa > Mollusca > Cephalopoda > Octopoda > Octopodidae > Octopus > Octopus sinensis. Next base: position 77,760,492 of record NC_042998.1, on the reverse strand, counting down.
CCCCAAAGCCTTTACAAGCACACACATTACTTAAATAACGCACACATGCGTACTACGGGTGGACAGACACATACACACACTCCCAAACAAGCACACACATTAAATTATTCCGCACACCGCTCACAGTTATCTCTCCCGTCACTTATCCCTCATGAACCTGTTTTGTGTTCTCCCAACGTCCACACATTTCTCACCATGTCTAGATACAAATAAACAATACTTGCTTTTTCTATCCAGTTCTAAACTGTTCATTTTCTATCACTTTTCTTTTTTTATCATTCGAAAGAGTGTCTCAAAATCTCAAAGCCATTTCTATTTCCTGAGCTGCCACCGGATATCTTGAAATATTTATAATTTCTTCGTATCTTTACATGAACGCCGTCAATTTTGCATAACTCTCTCTTTCTCATTCTCTCTCTTTCTGTCTCTTTCTCTCTCTTTCTTTCTCTTTCTCTCTCACTTCCCCCCTCTCTCTCTCTCTCTATCTATCTATCTATCTATCCATCTATCTATTTATCTGTCCATCTCCCATTCTTATTCTTTCTAAGTCTTTGCAAACACACACGCGCACACTCACACACATGCACAGATCCATACATATGAATACACATATATATATACATAAAGTCAGTGAGAGAGCGAGAGAGAAAGGGAGAAAAAGAGAGAAGGTTGGGTGGATGGTTGGATGCATGCAAAGATCAATCCATCGATCCATCGGCTTCTTAATCGAATAAGAAGCCGGCGGACGGATGCATTATTTGATGGAAATTCTTCTAGGCAATTAGAGAAATAATAAAAGGAGGCTGGGTATTTTATAAACAGCAGTGAAATGTCTCTCAAATTATATTCTACATTGGGGAGTAGAGTCTTGCATATAATTTCTCAGACATAAAGATGGGCTGATTATGCTGTAAAGCATTTCATCATAAGTCTACAGGATAAAGTTGACATGCTGGGTACAGAACAAGCATCGTTTTTAGCCTCTACCCATTTAGTTTATATATATATATATATATTTTATATATAGAGATATATTTCATCATGTTGAACCATTAATCCTAAACATTTCTGTCTGTCTTTTTTGTTTTATTTTTTTATTATTTTTATCCCACTTTTTATTATTAACCCTTTCAATGGAAGAGCATAGTCTCGAAACGTCAAAAGCTTTCCCATTCTTCCTAAGCGTTAAACTAGTACACTTGCTTGTTGTTTCCCCACCTGCCTTCATTGCGTTTGTTTTCTGTAAATCTCAACTAGGTATATATATGAGGATATCAAAATTAAAAGCCTCAGATATATTAAACCCAACTCTTGAGACTGAGAAAGTCGAAGACAGTATTAAAACTTTTCTATCCAAAGTGTTTTTAGCCCAAAATGAACATGCTATATATTTATATCATTAACTGCTTCGAGATTCGGTGCCCACCCCACTCAAAAATTGTCTCAAGTTCTCGAAAGTTTCTAAATTTTTATGACGTCAGCAGCATATTTGTGTGTGTGTGTGTGTGTTGTGTGTGTGCGTGCGCGCTTGTGCATGCGTGTGTGTGTATGTGTGTGGGTGGGTGTTTATGTGTGTGTACGGGTGTGTGGGTGTGTGTGCGTGTGTGTGTGTGTGTGTGTGTGTGTGTGTGTGAGTGAGTGTGGCATAAAATATATGGCAGAAGCAATACACTCGGCCCTGAGTCACTTTGTTACTCCTGCCGATAAAATATATAAAATATATATATTCGTGTTTTGTGTTATAATTATCCTGTTTTTGCTATCAAACATATATTTGCATGTGTGTGTGAGTATACTTGCGTGTGCCTGTGCCTGTGCATATGTGTCTCTGTAGATATATATATATATATATATATATATATATATATATATATATATATATATATATATATATATATACATGCATACATACATACATACATACATACATACATACATACATACATACATACATACATACATACATACATACATGTACGCATGTATATATCTATGTTTATAAGCATGTATTTTGTAGAACTGAGAGACGTAAATAGATCAAGATTAAAACGAAGACAGACTAACATTGAACACACAAAAGTGAGAAACTGAGATTAATGTTGTGGAAAATTTGATTTCTTACTATAACCAAAGTGCATTGTCGCTCTGACTTTATTGTCTGTCTGAAATTCAAACTATTCGTTTACATTACAAGAAAATTTACAACTTAATAGACTTTTTTTTCTCTAAACAGTCGTATAATTCTCAATTCCTCAAAGGCTACGGAGGTCTAGCGTAATTTATAGAATTATGACTGGTTTATTAATGACGCATATTTTAATTATGTTATCAAATATATAGAGATGAAATGTAAAGTTGTGCCTTGTGGGATTGCTTCGGTGTAAATAGTGGAGGCGGTTAATACTAGAATATCTAATATTATAATACTTCCAACCATATATAAGTAGAAATCGATTAAATAATGAATTCTACATTCTTATCTTTCTTTTGTTCTTTTAGTGGTATTTGTCGATGGACTGCAGCACCGCCTTAATTCATTTTCTTTCAGTGTTGCTACCGTTTTATGACTGGAAGTTGGTCTATGATTAAGATTGTAGGAGCTGATCTTCCCCGAGTGTATCCTGAATAATCTAACAGTTTAGTATCTCCGTTAGGAGTCTATCCAAGGTTTATTTTTTTCTTAATGTTTCAGTAGACGTCCCTTTTATATTCCTGATTGCTTTAAGTTAGCAATTGAAGAAATCAAGACCTCTAAATATCAGACTGATACAATAGAATGCTTTAGCTCGTAATTTCGAAGGTGACATATTTGGAAATTGACAATAGCCATCAGTTCGTGCATTAGGATTTCTCTCTAATGCAGAAGTTTAGAACATACCATTCCAGGATTTTCCATACATATACGATGGTATATATCTCTATATGGCTTCAAGTGATTAGAGACGCGGAGCTTTTAGACATTCCCTGTAATTAAGGCTTTTGACCGAAGTTATTTTACCAGTGAACGTTTTTGTAAGACTTCAATCACTTTTGTGAGGCTGGAAGAGTTTGGAGACCAAAGCTCTGAGCAGAATTCTAATCTGCTTAGAACCAAGTGTTTCCATTGAGTCAGCATAATTACCGGTTCTCCCGAATGTTCGTGCATTTAGAGGTTAGTTTCGTGATGTAGTTGATGAAAGATGCATCATTTGACATGAATACTCCTAAGTTCCGTATGTCATTAGCGCTCTGAATCATTGTGTTATCTGGTGTCAAATAATGTGATTTTTGTGTATTCCCTCCATATTGAAAAGCTTGAAATTTTCATGCATTAAATTCCTGATTGTTTTTATTCTGCTAAGCAGAATTGAGGTTACCAGCGACAGTCGCTGCTATTTAGACCCGCAGTAGAGTACACTTTCCCTCTTTTCATGCAAGAAATCACCAGGCGGCTATAACAGTTTTAGTCATACAGCAACTGTTTTGTCTATAACATTATGAAGATCAGCATTCTACCCTTTGAAGATACAGTCTTTTATTACATTCATTTGCTCCATACACGATGAAGCATTTATGCTTTTTTTATCCATTTCAAATGTTACCAACTTACTATCCTTCAAAATCTGATTTTAATCAAGCTCAGTAGTTCTCAACCTGAGTCCATATAAGATTTTTGGGGGTCCACGCAACAAAATTGTAAATTGGGGATCCACAATCGTATTTTGAGGTTTCCTGAAAAAATTTCGCTTTAGATGTATGCACTGGTATGTATTGCAAGACACAGCTAGGTTTCTTTCTCAAACATTTTACATAATTCAACCTACGTAAGTTAATGTGTGAAAAACAAACTAGGAATTTGAAAGAAGTTTCTATAAAACTAGTTTTTAAACATCAAATGGCTACAGGGGTCCAACAGATTACAATAGTAATCAATGGGGTCCATGGATAAAAAATGGTAGAACCCCTGATCTAGTTAGACAAGGTGGACCAGCATGATCATTAGGATCTTATAATGTCAAGAAGTAGAACCAGCAAGAGATTACTTATATGTTCCCAATCCAACTGCATTGATTGAGTATCAGTTCAACTGCAATCGTAACAGTCATAACTATGCGTCAGAATGTTAGGTTTCTTGTGCATGTCATAAGTTTAATTTCACATTCCAAAGACGGTTCTTTCTAAACCGATATTACGTCTAGAGGACGATGTAATCTCTGATGAAGAGGTAAAATAGTCCCCCGATGTTCTTTACAAGGTGCTGAAGTGAAGCGCCTCTGATTTTCCCCATATATATCATCTGATGAGTTTTGCCATGATGTAATGTACTCATTCAACTATTAAAAAGGAGTTTAAAACAGCTATAATGAACTAACATTTATCCATCGTCTGTTATTTATGTATTTACACACACACACGCAAGAACACATACACATACACACGCACACATATACATATACGTATATATGTATACCTATACATTTTTCGCATATGTTCGTAAACCTGCTTAAAAGTTAATACAAGGTCATATAAAATATACATAGAACATGCAGCTTCATCCTGAAACAATTGTAGGAATGATTATCAACATTTTAATCAAATTATTATTAACCATTAACTCTCCATTTTCTGCTCTTAATTATATGTGCGTGTGTCTGTGTTTGTCTGTGTGCGTGCGCATGAACGCGTGCAAATATGAGTCTTAATTCTTGGAAGGGAACAGTCCGAAGCAAATTACAAAACCATAACTTAAATAATGGACTTTCAGCTCATAAGTTATGTAACCGAAACAATTCTCTCGTGGCGTTCAGTTATTTTAAAGTGATGTTATAAAAAAATTTTGCTTAAAATGTAAATTGAAAATTTTCATATATAAAAAATTAAACGTAAAAGGAATTTCGAAGCTGAATTTTTTTTTTAGAAAACGTAAAATTAATATTAAAATGATAAATATCAAAGTGAGTTATATACAGTAGCGGTAACACATCGTGACGTATTTTTGCCATTTCAATATGGCTAACCCCTAAGGGTGGATGCTACTGTAGTTTTTAGCCCCAGGAGGACACACTCCCCCAGCTGGCCATAGACACACTTTCTGTGTCCTGTCAGTATTTGCAAAGGGAAGTCATCCTTCCCGTCTTCAACTTATGATACATACGGACTCGAGTTTCGAGGTATTGACCTCTCGTCAGCGTGTGACAATCATAGTTGTCGCCGAGAATTAGATTTCCTTCACAAATACTTATACTTTTTCCAGCGTCCACTGTCGCTGATTAAAATGTATTATACTTGTATCAGCATGTACTGAATAACATAATGTGAAAAATAATTTTCCTTTATCACATATGTCACAAATGTAGAATTAAGTTGGGGGCCTTCCAGCAAATATCGTTTTCGACCAGTAAATCTATGACGAGATGAATTGTTATGGAGCCCTCAAAAATGAAATTAGAATCTAACTACTACATTATTTATACATCGTACGTTGAGTCAATTGGCTGTCTATGGTGGAGCGAGGCAACCTCTGAAGTAAGCCAATGTGTATTCCAAGTATAAATCAATTTATCAGAAATAACTCAAACAATAAACACTTCTAATTCAAGTAAAATTCAACTCTCCGTTGGGATTATTGCACCATAAAATATTGAAAAAATATTACAGTCGAATTCAAAACAAATTCCATGAATGACTTATCAAATTCGCGATACAATTAAAAATTAGCTCTCGAGATTAGGGTTTGCTCTTAATTTCATTGCGGCACCATTCACCTAATGAGCGTTGATTTCTTGCTATGCTTTGCTAGTCGAAATCGTTATCTTTTGGCATCCGGAAATTTTTACCCTGAGCTTTGGACACTATATGAAAGCAGAAACTATTTTAGAACGATTAAGTGATGTTAGTGAGAGAATATTATTTCCATACGTATGTATGTATGTTGTATGTATGTATGTATGTATGTATGTATGTATGTATGTATGTATGTATGTATGTATGTATGTATGTATTTATGTATTTATGTACGTATGCACGTGTATGTACTTACTATGTAAGTGTATGCGTGTGTGTGTGCGTGAGAGAGAGAGTATGTATTTATATGTATGTGTATGCGTATATATCAGTATGTGCATGTATATGCATAGAGATAGATTAATGAATTAAATTAAACTGAACAAGACAAAATGCTTCCCAATTACAATTCATTGACGCTTCACTATAACTTTCTAACATATTCATTGAGTAGCATTAAGCATCATTAAACAATTGCTACTTTAACATCGTCTTCCAGATATTTTGTCACAGGCGCCGTTGAAACATTTATAAATTTGGAATTCTTCACTGATGATTAACGCACCGTAATTTCAAATTAGATCCTTTAAAACATTAGTAAAAACACAATTACATTAGGCCCATACAAGTAAATAAACATACATTTGATGTGAGCGGTAACGTACGGGATAATCACCAATCAAAATGAGATTCAAAACGGCGCATTCCTAATCATTTAACTTTACAAATCATTTGGAAAAGTCTCAAATGTTCATGTTCCCAAGAGGAGTTGTATAGATCTTACTGCTACAATTTCAACATCATTTGTTGTGCTTGTAAATCTATATTTCGGGAAAAACGGCTTAATGGTTCATTACCAAACATTACGTATAGTATTTGCTTACGTTCAGTACTTTTTCATTACCTCTTTAATGTTAAGTCAGCACAGTTTATACCCGTAACAAACTTTTGATATTGCGTGCACGAGCTTGCGCAAACACGCGTACATAGAACGTGTATCCACCCACACGGATAGTGATATGTGGAGTATGTACCGTATGATAGGATCATACTTCAAGCAGGGTACTCAAAACATGCAATGGCTGAAGTTGATATGCATATTTGATGGCAAAAGATTTTACAGAGCTCATGCACTTCTGTAGAGCTCTATACATGAAGAGCAGACTCACAAAAAAACGACAAATAATTCGTACTGATGCGTGTTTGTGTGTGCGTGTGTGTGTTTAAGAATGTTCGTATGTATGTCACTATCTAATTTTATATCAAGAGTTCTTGCTAATAGAGAAAGAGCCGGTTTCTAACCTAGATCCGAGGCTCCTTCATTGGAATTGCAGCATCAACAACAGGGTATTTTTGTATGTATGTATGTATGTATGTATGTATGTATGTATGTATGTATGTATGTATGTATGTATGTATGTATGTATGTATGTATGTATGTATTATGTATGCATGCATGCATGTATGTAAATGTGAAGATTTTTATGTTTTGTTTTATGTATATATTCTTATATATAGTTGCTTATCTAGACATTACAGATTTTTAACGTTCCAGTGATGGTTCGGATATGTAGTCGTCGAATTAGCTTCCTATTTCCTGGTTTTGAGAAGAGTAATTTCTCAAGGTTGGTATTTAGACAGTGTGTTACATATCTCAGGGCTCCACTAATTATAGGTATAAACATGAACTTTTAATCTGGTAATATGGATAAAGTAGCTGAAGGTTCCTCAATAGCGTAGATGTTTTCTTTTTCGCTGGTATTTATCTTTATGTTAACATCCATTGGGCAGCTGATTTCCACAACTGCACGCAGTTTCGCTTCCCTATTCCAAATTACTATATCAGTATGTATGTATGTAAGTATGTATGGATGTATGTATGTATACATGCAAGTTGAAATAAATGAATCAGATTAATCTATGAAAATGATACCCAAGAATGGTCACAGCATAATTAGTGAAGCGAGGGAAAGGGTGTCCGCTTTACTTGTCTGATTAATATATATATATATATATATATATATATATATATAGATAGATAGATAGATATAGATAGATAGATAGATAGATAGATAGATAGATAGATAGATAGATAGATAGATAGATAGATATACTTTCACTAGTTTCAGCAGTCTATACGGTTTCTTGTTATCTCGTTCTGAAAGTTCTAAGGATTCATCCGACCAGCTGCCTGCATTTGATTGCCACCTGAGTAATCTATATATAGGAGTGGCTGTGTGGTAAGTAGCTTCATTACCAACTATATAGTTCCGGGTTAATGCTCGGAATGGTCAGTGGCAAGAGAGGAAGAGGCCGACTAAGAACCCGCTGGCTTGACACCATTAAGAGTGACACGGGAATGGTCATATCCAATCTGAAAGAAGCAACCCAGGATAGAACTGGCTGAAGAACACTGATCTCTCGAGTAGCCGAGAGTCGACTTCGACTGAGCGGATAGATAGATAGATATGCGAACATCATGTAGTCACATGACGGACCAGTCTCTCGGATGCTGTTATCCATACTTGGTCACAATGCGCTTTACTTCAATTCAGCTTTCGATTGATGCTACTCCATTGGCTGGGTGAGCAGGGCAACATCCCCTTGATTTGGTACCCTATTCCTTAATAGTGCTACCCATTTACAGCTAAGCGGTCTGGAACAACGTGAAATGAATTGTCTTGATCAAGAACCATCGCACTGCCGAGTCTGGTAATTGATTCCACGATCTAACGATCGTGAGTGCAACTAGACCACGCTTCACATAAATGTATATATACATATATACACACACAGATACACATACACACACAGACACTCACACACGAACACACACATATTTATACATACACACATGCACCAACACACACACATATTTGAATGTGTGTGTGTGTGTGTGTGTGTGTGTGTGTGTGTGTGAGTGTGTGTGTGTGTCAAAACAGCAATAGACTTATAGTCACATAGTCTTACGCATGATTTTCAACTGCATCCGGTAGTGGGACCTTGTTCTGGAGACCTATAGTGTTGAGAGGCGTAGAATCACTTCTCAATATTTTTACTGTCAGAGTCCAAGCTAATGGCTTACTTCGCATGCCACGGAATTTCTTTTAGAAGAAAGTCACTAACAAGCACTCAAATGGACCCAGGCCAGATCAAGCCCTTCAGCTCTTCAACCTATCATCTAAGAGAATGTAACACCATATAAATCCTACATGCATATAATTACTAAGCTCATAATACTTGTTGAGGCAGACCAATAAACGTATGAAACACTTCAGAATGAGACTAGCTCTGCACCAACTATTGCCACTATTAACAATACATTTTTCTTAAGTCCATTGACGATAGGGAGAGAGGTGAGGGGTACAATTTGACGACGCTACTGAGATTCATTAACTTTGACCCTGCATACAAACGACTATGATTTGGTGATCTTTTATCTGTACCTTGCTGAACTCCTGTCGATTCATCGAATGCAAGTTCAGAAGGTCACAAATAAAATACGACAATGTCATCACTCTATGGCCGTCTATGTGCAAAGCTAAAGAATGCCAGTAGCATCCTCAAAATGCAGAGATAATCGCTGTGTTCGTAGTACTTGTTGAGTCAGAGCAGAACAAGTTTGAACGACTTGAGAATGGGACTGGCCTTGCACCAACTATTTCCACTAAAATAATGTCCCATGGGGTTCCTTTTTCAGGAAACATCACAATACTTTCGTCTTAAGTCCATTAACGATAAGGAGACATGTGACGGGTGCAGTCTGATGATGTCTGAGTCACATTAAATGCGAAAATCTACTTTCATACAGATGTATAGAAAAAAAGGACGAATTAATAAAAACCTTACAAATCAGACATAAACAGAGAAAGATACCCACACATGCACATCCAGCATTTTGAGTGTGCACAACTTAAGCCCATACTCATATATACACGCAACCAAGCATGTACATGGCGATCTTGAATGTTTGTGAATGAATATGGGTGTGCAAGTGAAATTTTGCTTGTGCTATGCTTGTGATGTTGTAGAATATGCGTATGTGTATATGTATAAGTGCGTGTGTGAACATCTGGTAGCCTTTGTAGAAGTTCTTTATTCGAAGCGCTTGTGCGGACATACAGGACTATCCCACATATATCAAACTGGCATGTGCCGCCGTTTTTTTCAAGTGGTTCAGATATCAGTTTGAGGCAATTCCAACATGATGCGAACACAACACTACTTCATTCACTCCCGTCTTGTCAAAGAGTAAGAGAAAAACGATAAATCTATTGCAGGATAATGTAACGACTTACGCACTTAATGACACTCTGCTTAATAACATCTCGTCAATGTACTTATTTGTATTCGTAATCTATCTTCTTTTATTAGGACAGATTTCTGTTTCTTATCCAACAATATTAAAAGCTGTTATACACACACACGCGCACACATATACACAAATATATACATATATGTGGCTATATGCATTTATATACTATATATATACTATATATATATATATATATATATATATATATATGCAAATGTATATGTATATATGTCTGTGAGTTAATGTAATTGTGTATGTATGCGTGTGTGTTTACTTATATATATTGTAGGAGTAACCTCGGAAAGGAATTTTTAAAACTGATTTTATGGGTACACGTGTCTGTGCAGTGCTCAACCACTTGCACTTCTTTCACGAACTCATTTATGAATATATGTGTATTTTATGTGGTATACCTTTTACGTAACATAATGATGTCTGTTCCGTTTCAGTTGCTAGATAATGCAGAAAGCCGCGTTTGATTATATATGTCGGCAAACTTATTTCGATATAAATTTATCGAACGTTTTTTTTAGACACACATGCACACACCCCATCTCTTTCCTCTACTTTCTTTCTCTCTGTCTCTGTCTGTCTTTCCCCCTCTCTTTCTTTCTCACCCCATTGTAATATTTATTTAAGGGCTAGGTTGTCTTCAATACCGTAATGGAAGTGTGTGATTATACGACTCTCCAATAAAATGAAAAATAAAGATATTACTCTCGGTGTTATATTTTCAGAAACAAACCCTTCCGTAAAACGGATAAAAAGCCTGACTTAATACAAAATATTATAGTTTCTAGGGGATTTATTTATACTGTAAGACAGTGCACTTACTGTGATTTCACAGGATAAAGGCAATATTCGGGAGACAATATTGTTTCGCTTCTAAAAGCTAGTATACTTTTACATTCAAGTGGGACACATTGTGCAGCAGAGCTAAGACATATGCCTGTTTTTCGGATCACATTGCCACAGATCTAGAATGACTCTCATAGAGGCATTTACCAGCCATTGCAAACCATGACCATCACCGCTGTTGACTCCTTACTGTATTCTTATTACTACAGCTTGCAGTTTCGGCTGATTATACTCGTGACTGCTCCAATCTGGCCAGCCCCAATAAAATCTAAGCTAAGAGCACTAGATTCCTTGGAAGAAAGCAGCGAATGTATACGAAAACAAGGATTAAAAAAACGGAAAATAGTACACAAATGCAAATGCAAACAACAGGATATTAACAACAGGTGTCTTTCGACTAAGGACAAATTAAATTAAGCTGGCGTGTGTGGAAGTGAAGCCTTACGGCGGGGACATAGGAGATGACAGGCATGGGAAGGAACGTAGAAGTTGCACGGATGGTAGTCGAACAAAAAGAGAAAAGTCAGGCATGGCGGAACACCGGTCACGTGGAAGGAGAGGACAGAGGTAGAGACAGAGGGATAGAAGAATTAGAGAGGGACGGGATTGAAAGAAAAAGAACAGAGACAGAGTGAGGTAAAAGAGTAGGGAAGGTGAGAATGAAGGGAAGGCGAAGAAATGTGAGAGAGGGGTGCGAAAGAAAAAATAGTGGAAAGAACGAAGTAAGTGTGACGGGGCTGAAAGAAAGAAAGGAAGAGTCGTACAAAATTTTTAGTGTACGTACCCCACTTTATGTATACATAAAAAGGAATACAAAATGGAACAAGAACGCAACAGGCGAGACCAAAGCATCCAAACAGTCGATATAAAAAGGGACAACAAAAAAGAAGGACGGGTCATTCGGAGTCTTCTATCTTCAGTCGAGTTCCGGATCTTCTCAGCAGTTTCGGCTGGTCATACTTGAGGGGAGGCGAATCTTCCGGTCACGGAAGAGACGCATGCTCCCCCAGTCGAGAAGAAAAACAAGAGGAAGACGAGAAAAAATCTAAGCTAAGAGCACTAGATTCCTTGGAAGAGAAATGGTACACAAATACGAATACACACATGCATACATACACTCACACATACATATACACATATACATACACCTACCCACTTACATACATATAATTTTATGTACACACGCGCGAGCACGCACACACAGGTTTTACGCATATTCCCATTAATATAATATATATATATATATATATATATTAATTATATATTATATTATTATATATATAAATCCACCTCATATATATATTCACACAAACATGTGCGACCCGCATACATTCACATACATGTGAGTAAGCATACTGTCCCACCCTCCCCCCACACACATGTATACATATATCTACGCACGACCACACGCACACATTTACATGCACTTATTGACATACACATTCCTGCTTCTCGTTAGTTTTTCAGGCATTAACTAATTGTTGGCATATATTATTATTATTATCAATATACAGCTGTATTGTAAAATTGCATATCTGAATTTATGTGAACATCAATATCTGCTCACAAGTGTAAAGTGTGACATAAATTATCCAAAATAAACAAACGTAATAGATAAATTATCTTAAGAGGCAAATATATGCTTTTCTGTATCTTGACATGTGTAGCAATGTTTCATTCCGTAACTACACTGGCATATAACAACATGACAGCCAACATTCAGAGTCTTTAGCGAGACACAACTTTATTTATGGATGTACCTGATGAGATTCAGACTGCAAAATAGATGCAACACAATATGTTGAACGGAGTCCCATCCATATGGAACATTGGCAGGATGGGCCGAAGCTACCGTTATACAAAATAAAGATTAATATCAAATCCATCTTCTGCTTACTTAAGACATTATTATTATTATTATTATTGTTATTATTATTATTATTATTATTATTATTATTATTATTATTATTATTATTATTGAGTGAGAGAGCAGTGCATGCCATCAAAGTGACACTGGGGTAAAATATACAAAGCCCAGTATATCCATCATGACGACCCGTATGATAAGCGTACACCAGGCACATGCATCACAACCATGTGTGCGCGACATGGTCATCTCATATCAAGATAAACAGCACATCACCTTGCAGGTGGGGCCCAGTTAGAATTTTTTTCTGGTCGAGTAACCCATCCCGCTCAAAAGGCCTCTGAATAAGGGTTGTTTAAGGATGTTGAATGAAACACCCATGTTTCCAGAGGTGAATTATTCGAACTCCAAAGAAGTGCAAGTGGTTGAGCACTGCACAGACACGTTACCCTTAATGTAGTTCTCAGGGAGATTCAGCGTGACACAGAGAGTGACAAGGCTGGCCCTTTAAAATACAGGTACAACAGAAACAGGAAGAAAGTTGTGGTTCGCAAACCCCCCTGCCAGATCCTCGTGAAGCTTTTGGTGTTTTCGCACAATAAACACTCACAACGCCTGGTCTGGAAATCCAAACCACGATCCTACAACCGCGAGTCCGCTGACCTAACCACTGGGCCATTGCGCCTCCACACACACATATACACACACATGTATATATATATATATATATATATATATATTGAAGTATATATATATATTGAAGTATATATACATATATATATAAATAGAGATACGCATACACATACGTACACGCACGCATATCCATCCATACATACACATCATATATATATGGCTGTGTATTGAGTAGCTTGCTTACCTCATTGTGCATTTGCGAATCAGGGTTGTATTTGAACTGAAGCTGTAAGACGTGTTTTTGAAGCTGTCTTAAATTGAAGATTTTTGAAACTCAGCTATAAGGTGAGATTTTTTAGGGTCTAGTGAGGGCCTGTTGTTTGCCGCAATTATTTTTCACAAGCAAGAAGTCCTCACTGGATTCTAGTCTACCTGAGGCTGAGTGAAAATTTTCGTCACTCAATTGGGAAAATTATTGTTTTGGTGGGCGTATCCTGCTGCAAAATTTTGTTTGAGAATAGTGTTTGTACATGAATAACTCCGGGGGTGTTTTTAGAAAATAGTTTAACAATACTGTTCCTGTCAAGAAGTACCTTGAAAATTTTAATGATTTTTCAGTAATTAACTGTTTAACAATTGCGTTAAAATTTTGGCCTGGAGTACCGAGTGACCTTTACTGTGTTTTGAACTATTGCTCTCTCTTCATCTATCTTTTATTTTAAAAAAAAATACTCTTTATTGAACTGTTAATTATTTTTTTCCTTTTTGTTTGAACTTTTTCCTCTTCCTTCTTTTTCCTTAATTATTTTGTATTTTAAGAACTGTATTTTTGGGCTTTAAAAAAAACATGGGAAATAATAATGGAAAGTTGCTGGAGTGGGAAATTACACCACCCAAAAGATGTTTAAAAAACTTGAAAGTAAGACGGTGGTTTTGAGGACCTACTCTGAGACCCTCGACGCCATTGCCGTTTTCAAAAAATATAATCGAAAGAGTGCTGACATAATTTAAGCCAGCGATTAAGTTTATCTCTCGAGGGGGGGGGGGCAAATATGCAACCGTGTGGTTGCTCTTTGACTCCCTGGAAGTGACTTGTAAATTTGCGAGCCGGCCACTCGAGGGCAATGAAATTTTGCTTCCCACTTATTGTGGCTTTGGTTGCGGCTTGCCACCCGGAATTGAGCCCAAGTGGATAGGAGATACTATCTGCCAGGGTCTGGGTGGCAGTAGCACCAAGCTCCTCAACGTAAATATTCTGCCTGCGGTTAACTGGGAGGGATCAAAAGCTGTTTTGACCCTGTCGATCCAGTCAGCGGAAAACCTGGTATTTCCAGACATGTTGAGAATGGCCGAGTCTAGGTATCCGGTGATGCTTAAGGGACGCTCCACTCCCAAAAGTGTCATCGGTGCCTGGAGTTTGGCCTTATAAAAAAGAACTGTCCTCAAGTCCTTGAGCGGTTGACGGATACATATGTAGAAGAGGGAATGAAGGCAGCCTAGGAGACGGAGGACTCCTCAAAGAAGAACCGCAAAAGGAAGGTGAGCAATAATGGGTGCTCACCGAAGGATCTTGGGGATGAGGGAGGGGAGGCGAATCTCCCAGTCACGGAGGAGACCTACCCTCCTCAAGTCGAGAAGAAAAAAGAGGAAGGGGAGGAGAAACGGAACATTGCCGGCAGTCGGAGAGGTTGAAAAGCCCCAGTACTATAATGTGTAAGAGGCTCAGTGCCTCATGTGTAAATGGACTAGTGTTGATTGTATATTGAATATTTTATTGTACATTATTGTATATTATTATCTGTCCAATATTTAGTCCAATAACTGGAAAAGCTGTAGTGAAAGGTTCAATACCTCGTTTTGTTTTTCTCTGTTGGAAAAAGAATGTTTTAG
>NC_042998.1:77710166-77740166 GCF_006345805.1 Octopus sinensis | reverse complement strand
TCAGGTGTTCAAATGTTTTGGGTTTAAAGGGGGCTGGTGAGTATCATGTATGCTATTAATTATATGAATGTCCTCCTTGCAAGTGTAGGGCATACAGCGAAAGGAATAAGGACAGAGTGATAGAGCAAGCGATAAAAGCGATATACAAGAGAGAGAGAGAGAAAAGGTGACCCTTGAGCAAAATAATATAACAGAATATAAGAATATAATTATAGTGTGAGTTTTAAACAGGGGTAGAGAGAAATACATAAAGAGAAATAGAATGGACGCACACAGATGTCTACATTGTTGCATGTGTACGTGAATGCGTGCGTGTGTGTGAGTGTGAATGTGTCAGCGCGTGTGTTTGGACAGAGCGAGACAGAGAGAGAGAGAGAGAGAGAGAGAGGAGGAGAGAGAAAAAGAAATCAGTACCAGTCTACGATGTGCAGGTGACGCATACATATACATACATTCACATGCATACAGCTCAAACACGCACAAATATATATGTGTATATATATATGTATACATGTATGCATAATATATATATATATAATATATATATATATGTATGTATGTATATATATGTATATATGTGTATATATATATATATGTATGTATGTATATATATATGTATATATGTATATATATATATATATATATGTATGTATGTATGTATATATATATATATTATATATATGTGTGTGTGTGTGTGTGTGTGTGTATGTATATATATATATATATATATATATATTATGTATGTATATATATATATCTATCTATATATATATACATATATATATATATATATATATATATATATACACACATGGATGGGTGCACGGACAATTTTGCGTGCTTTTTTAGTGTGTGTGCGCATGCGTGTGCGCGCGTTTGTATTGGGGTGTATAATAATAGTTGGACTGGGAAAAGGTGCAAAAGAGTGCGAAAAGAAATATGTACAGAAAAAAAAAGAAGCAAAAAAAACGATTAAAAAGTCCCTCATAAATCAATAGAAGTAGCAAGTGGTGATTTCTATTGCCAATGCTAATGTTCCTCACTACCCAAGATATGATTTATCAAGGTTTCTCAGGTAACAGAATATTTACTATATATATTTCTGCCCTTTCTATTTAACCTCCTTCAGCCAAGATGTACCTTATGTCCTTTTTTTTTGCTCTTTCTTACTGCATTATTTCTAAATTTTTTCAATTTTCCGCCACATATAACGTCTTTACACTTTTCTCTCTGAGGTTCTCTCTCGCCTGTTTACTACCAAACTGCCATCATCTGTTGCTGTAAGTGACGATGAGTAATAGACAATAACAGTATAAGTGACGATGAATCTATTACTCATCATCGCTTACACTATTCTTCTTTCTAGTACCATTCACCTTCTTGCGCACATACTCCTACACAGACGCAAACACATACACACAAACACACTTACACAGATGCGCGTATATACGAACGCACACTCGCACACATAAACTCACACACAGAATCTCTGAATGTATATAAGGTTGGATAAATGCAAGTGAGTGAGATTAGCTACTCTGAGTGACACCGATTGCCAACTTTTTCCAACGCAAATTTGCTCCAACCAGACACGAACATCTTAACTGGACCCTGGCCAGAAGTTTCGAGTCAATATTATTTCTTCTTCTTAATACGTGTACCATTAACCTCTTGATTATTCGTGATGAATAATGGCGGGCATTTTGATTTTCGGTGTGTTCGTTTCTTTGATGATATTGTTCGACCTTCACAGAAAAAGATTCAGTGCCACAACATTCAGAAATGAGAGAGGGAATCCTAAGGGACATGTAGTACGATGCAAAGCATCCGATAGCTTGCCATTTGATTGGCCCAACGAACAATTATACAATTTGTGATTCAGACTCATTTGGCAGAACCGAAACCAGCTATACCCTGGGCAGTCTGTTTCCAAGAAGGTCGACTTGTTCGTATTCTTCACATTGGTTTAAATGGATCAGCGCCACGCTGAAGACAAATCAAATACCTTCCCATCATACAAGGTATCATATGAGCTGGGAATTGTAGTGAATAGATGTGCCAGAAATGACACATGTTGGTGCGTTTCCGACTATTATACCAACACAAGTCCCATTCTCATGGTAAGCATGCTTGCTAAAGTCTGTAACACATTGTCGAGTATAGAAAGAGGACTTATGTTTTCTGTTATGCCATCCTTGCTTGGGTATGCCCTTGAAAGTGTCACCATTTTTCGCCTAACGTCACATAGAATGCTTTTATTATGCTGCTGTTTGAATTAAGCAACTTCTTTAGTGAGCTGCAAGCAACTCTGACATGTAGTAAAAAATTTCGTAGATCAAAACTTTAAGTCAGAGTCATCTTGAACAACAAAATCCATCCTAAGTTCGTCAATCTTCTGCAACATTTTGGTTAAGTGCTGCTGAGAGGTGACATGAATACATTTCGAATCCGATAGCAAGCGCGCTGTAATTCAGTCAAAATTGAAACCGTAGATTTGTAGCCATACTGACCTACCGCTACCCGCATCCACTGAGTGGCATTCAGTTTTTTACTTTTTTAGCTTCCGTGCACGTAATCAAGCAATTTACATGCAATTTTTACATCGAGAGAGCAGTCAAGGGATATTATTGCTGCAAAATTTCGTGTCAGATGCTTTTTGCTTTTGAAGACGAGAATTGTTTACTAATGGGATTATAAACAGTCATTTTGTTCGGCAGGAATTTAGCTAATAAATATTGCTTTTATACAGTTATGGCTTGTTCATGTAATGTTATATAAGTAGTAATCTATTTTATTAGCTGAGAGAAGACATACATGCATTTCAAAAGAGTGTTCCATAATAATCATTAGTAGCAACAATAATGCTCTTAATTATTTAGGTGTTACGCAGGCTTGAGCAAATTTTCCCATCTAATCATTGCCCCGTTCGTTTTAGTGTATTGCGTTAAGGTGGAGTAGCCATAACATCTCTTTTCTAGAGAGACAGGAATATGAAGGTAGACCATACTTTATAATACTTTGGTCTCTCGATGAAATTCCCTAACTATAGACTGAAAGATGTTTGTCGTGCTACTTGTGTTGCATTCAAGCAAAAACATTTCGAAAATGTTATCATTATAATTGAAAACGAATACTGTGAAACACTGTTTTATTTATACGATGAGTATACGGCAACAATAAGAGAGGAGGATGTTGAAATCCCTCAATCAGGTTTGGAAGTTCCGTGAAATATTGTAATTGTCCTTCATTAGGGGCCCTGGGCATCAAATCCAACAATACACCCATTACAATATATTTAACAACTTGCAATGTTTAATCATGTCAGTCAACTTCTGCGACCATATCATCCCTAGTATCTGGCCAATATATCAGTACATACTTACTAATCATAACGTAATGTAGTCATTAGTTGCCATATAAAATAGTACACCTTGATGATTTCAGCGATAAAAATGTGTTCCACCAGCATAGGTAACTACTGGAAGTGATTGTTCTACTACAGAAGCGGAGAATTAGAAACAAGGAATTTCAGAAATAGAGAATTTCAAAGAGAATTAGTCTGCCAAATATTTCTTGCCTTACTGAGTGTGTTCAATTCATATCATATGAAATTAGCTATGATTATTTTTACCCTTTGATTCACGACATGAAGCAATCGTGGGGGAATATGTCTGCTGTCAGAGTTGAGAATAATTTGTCGAAAAATTTCAATTTGCGTAGAAAATCAACAAATAGCTTGTGTTAAATAATGCCACTGCCTTGGCTTTATTGGCTAAAGTTTAAGTTAAAGGAGACCTTCGTAAATCACAATAAGATTTTAGTTTCCTATAAGAAACAGATTTATTCCTCTCTGCTTGACATATACAATAGATTCAATGCAATAGCAGCACAGACCCTAATATCATTAACATAATTTGCAATATATAATAAGATGTAGATGTAATTGGTTTTTAAATAAGACATAAATGGCAGCCATACTCTATTGATTTTCGGTATAATTAAGCCAAAATGAACGTCTACGTAACTAGTTTTATACAATTTCTAGTGAAATCTATTGGAATTGAGAAACTATATATGTATACATATATATAAATATACATATACATATACATACATACATACATACATACATACATACATACATACATACATATATACATATATATATATATGTATGTATAGGGGGAGAATTCACAAAAAAAAACGACGAAGACAGGTTGTGTGGATAGACAACAAACAGATGTATTATTATAACGCTCGGGAAGTCTTTAACGTTTCGAGCCTACGCTCTTCCACAGAAAGGAAAACAGAAAGAAACAAAGAGAGAAAATAAAGAGAGAAGATAAAGAATGTGTAGTGGCTAGCGATCTACCATATATATATATATATATATACATGGTAGATCGCTAGCCACTATCTATCTATTTTCATATATATATATATATATATATATGAAAATAGATAGATAGATAGATAGATAGATATAGATATATATCTATATATTTATGTGTGTGTGTGTGTCTATATGTCTTGGTTTGCTCCTACCATCGCTTGACAACGAATGTTAGTGTGTTTACACCCTCGTAACTTACCAGTTCGGCTTCAGATATCTACACAATTCTTATTAGGCTTACAAAGATGTCCTGGAGTCGATTTCTTCGACTAAAAAACACTTTAAAGCGGTGCTCAAGCATGATTGCAGTCAAATGACTGAAACAAGTGAAGGAATAAATGAACAGCAAAAGAACTTATATGTGCGCACGCGTGTGTGCATGATTTTCTTTGTGACGTGATTGCTTCAAGTTATACGAGGTTTCATCCTCGATAATCAAACAACAGGATGGCATTGAAATTAAGAATACAAACTTTACGTCTTTGCATAACAAAGGTAACATGCTGTGATACACATACAAGTAAGCCTAGGTTTATCCTACTGAGATATTATTCACTTAATCCATAAATATTTCAAAATTTGGGAATCAGATGATGATAAGAAAATATAAACTTCAGCTGAACAATGTCACTACCAATCGTTGTACAACGTACATATAAATTTATAATTCAGAACGCATGCAATATATAATAAATCATATATGAGACAGTAAAGAATATGATTATACAGGTAGGCAGTACTTGTTAAATTTGTACTTATAAAATACCTAGAAAATTCACGCAAGTATATGCAACCAGACATATACTTGAAATATCTTTTCCCCCTTCCATTTATCTGTTTTTGTATAGGAGTGCAAAATACACACACACACACAACCATTACACACGCACATACAACGTCACACACTCACAAAAATATATATATATATATATATATATATATAATATATATATAATATATAATATATATATATGTATATTTGCGTGTGTGTGTGTGTAAATATATATATTCATACCTGCGCAAAGAGGCGTGTATATATATATATATATGCATGTATGCATGTGTGAGTAAGCGTGTGTATGTGCGTGTGCATGAGTTCTTCTATGTAGATAAATGTTTCTGCGGATGTGGATAGTTGTGCTTGAATGTATGTATGTGCATACACATGCAAAGAGAAAGAGAGGAGGGAGAGAAAGAGAGAGAGAGAGAGAGAGAGAGAGAGAGAGAGAGAGAGACCGTCATATATAATAAAGCGTTTATAACACCGGTATACTAGGCTGTATCACTCGCATGTTAATACGCTATCGCACGCTGAACATAATTTTTTTTACAATGCATCTCCATTGCTCCATGTGATTAAAAGCAAATAAAACACTTAAATGCTCCAGACGAAAAATAAGCGGATACAGACCAGACACATATTTTTCCTGCTTTTTGCTTTATATATACTTTTTATCCTTAATTTTTGCCTCTTGTTGACAGTTCAATATGTAGATATGCTAAACGACCTCTGCACGGGTTCACCTAGACATTTATTTCCATAGTAGTGCTTTTTCCACACACTTCTTCGTTCCTTCTAGTTTTTTTTTTTTCTTTTTTCACCACCTATGGATAGTCTTTTCTACTCGAGGCAAAAGGCCCGAAATTTTTGGGGAGGGTGCTAGTCGATTAGACCGGCCTCAGTAAGCAACCCGTACTTAATTTATCGAACCCCAAAGGATGAAAGGAAAGTCGACCTCGGTGGAATTTGAACTCAGATTGTAAAGAGAGGAAATAATGCTAAACATTTCGCCTGGCGTCTTGCGACGTGCTAATGTTTCTTATTTCTTTATTGCCCACTAGGGGTTGAACATAGAGAAAACAAACAAGGACAGACAAACGGATTAAGTCTATTACATCGACCTCAGTGCGTAGCTGGTACTTAATTTATTGACCCCGAAAGGATGAAAAGAAAAGCCGACCTCGGCGGAATTTGAACTCAGAACGTAGCGCCAGACGAAATACCGCTAAGCATTTCGCCCGGCGTGCTAATGTTTCTGCCGACACTCCGCCTTCATCATACCTATTTCTTTACTACCCACAAGGGGCTAAACACAGAGGGGACAAACAAGGACAGACAAACGGATTAGTTCGATTACATCGACCCCAGTGCGTAACTGGTACTTGA
Source organism: Octopus sinensis (assembly GCF_006345805.1). Lineage (NCBI taxonomy): Eukaryota > Metazoa > Mollusca > Cephalopoda > Octopoda > Octopodidae > Octopus > Octopus sinensis. The sequence continues at coordinate 77,733,606 of NC_042998.1, read as the reverse complement.
TTTATTGACCCCGAAAGGATGAAAGGCAAAGCCGACCTCGGCGGAATTTGAACTCAGAACGTAGCGCCAGACGAAATACCGCTAAGCATTTCGCCCGGCGTGCTAATGTTTCTGCCGACACTCCGCCTTCATCATCTATGGATGATGTAAAATAAGAAAGAGCTACTAAAAAAATTCATTTCTGCTCTAGGCACACAACCCGAAATTTTGATGGAGTGGGCCAGTTGATTCGATCGATCCCAGTGCGTAACTGGCACTTATTTAATCGACCCCGAAGGGATGAAAGGCAAAGTCGACCTCGGCGGAATTTGAACTGAGAACGTAGCGGCAGACGAAATACCGCTTTGCATTTCATCCGACAGGCTAACGTTTCTGCCAGCTCGCCGCCTTCATCATCTATGGATAATGTAAAATAAGAAAGAGCTATTATACATTAAATATAAAACAGACGTGTACTTCGAGATTCCTTTTGTCATTATTCTTGCGTTTAAAAGAACAACGATCTTGTTCTGATAGGCTATCAAATATCATCGATGATAAATCTTACTTAAAACTCGACACAATAGGCAAATGCGCATAAACATACGGTCACCCCCCACACACACAACACACACACACACACACACACACACACACTTCAAAACTTATGTAAATGCATACACATATATATACTGTATATACCATATATATATATATATATATATATATATATATATATATATGTAGCAAATTTATTATTAATTGATAGTTTTTTATACATAATAAACCACTGATATTATTATAAACAATAATATCTTCATATATATATATATATATATATATATATATATATATTATATATATATATATATATATATATACATATATATATAATTTATGTGTACGTTGAACAACGATTGTTAGTGTCATTTTCAGCTGAAAATTGTATTTCCTTATTATAATCTAACTCCAGAATTATGACATGTCTATGTATTACAGGAATAATATCACTGTAGGATATACACATACAGGCTTATGGATTAAAGGAACAATATAACTGTAGGTTATATACATACATAAATACGTATCAATTACTATTCTCATCTAAATATAAAAGAACCAAACGTCATATTCATGGATTACTCGTTAAATAACAACGGTAAAGGGAAAAGACCCCATTCTCATAGGATTGCACCTCGAAAGTTATACTCCGAGTCACAAGCAGGTGCAAGGTTGTTCATAGAAAACCAGCAGTCACCCATGCATACCAAAGGCAAAGACCGATACAACTTAGCACAAGTGATTTCATAACTTATTTCTACAACTGTATGAGGTGGAACAACTTGATATCACTTATTATGCTCAAGAGTACAACACACAGCCCAGCCTGGGAATCGAATTCACTACCTCATAATTGCGAACCCGGTGCTATAATAACTAAGTCATGCGCCTTTATTAGATGAATAAACAATATAAAAAATGTCTGTATGTGTTTGTATATTTATGTATGTATGTATGTATGTATGTATGTATGTATGTATGTATGTATGTATGTATGTATGTAGTATGTATGTATATATGCATGTATATATGTATGTATGCGTATATGTATCTATGTTTGTATGTATGTATTTATATGTATATTTAGGGAGTAGAATAGTCCACGTTACAAAAGTAATGCGGCGATAGATATAACCTCGAAATTCATAATCCCGTAACATAAAAGAATTTCACACACACACACACACACACACACACACACACACACACACACACACACACACACACACACACACACAAACAAACAGCTCACAAAGCATAATCATTGTGACCTACAAAAGATACACAAACGCAATGAATGGTTTTGGAAAAATATCCTAGGACATTTCATGGGATTACACCTTCTTAGCAACTGAGAAGATCCGTACGTACTGCAATATTTGATGCATATTTTGCCATTTGTTTCCAATGACAATATTTGGCAAAACCATTTCGATACAAATACAATTAACATCTATTCCGTAACGAAAGAGTTAGTGCAATATTTTTCAAGTTCAAAATTGTAAGTTAACTAAGGTAAACTTATTATTTTACTCTCACTTTCTCCCAGTATTTGCAATTCAAATTCACCATAATTGAAACAAGTAAATTAATTTATTGTTTATGACACTCATTTCAATATTTACGACGTTTCTAAAATAAGTGATTTGTTTTGTTCCTAAGGCGATTTTGCCATGTCTAGATTTCCTAAATTAGTTTTATATACGTATATGTCTATACAAATCTCACGTAGGAAAACAAGACATATATATATATATATATATATATATATATATATATATATATATAATATATATATATATACATACATACAACATACATACATACACACACACACATACATACATACACACACACATACATACATACATATATATATATATATATATTATATATATATATATATAATATATATATATATATACATACATACAGACATACACACACACATACATACATACATACATACATACATACATACATACATACATACATACATATAAATATATATATATATGTGTGTGTGAATGGAGAATCGTAATCTTGTTTATTACAGTACAATGCATTGCACTGTTTATTACAGTGTGATGCATACAAATTTCTGTCTGACACGTGCTTCGACTGTATGGATATTGTAAAATGTATCATTCAGTCGAATCCTGTTGGTTCAATCCCATTATAAATCCATTCAAGGCATATGCAGCCATGAAGCTTTATTCAAGGTTTTACCACCACAGTGTCTTGAAGCGAGCGTCCACTTCAAAACCCCATAATGGTAATACCTTGTATAAAACTGCATTGATGCGTATGACTTGGATGAACTTATAATTTATAATACGATTGAACGAACATGATACAAATGGATGATCCGTCTTAGGATAACTATGCAGTAGAAACACGTATATGACAGAAATTTAAAGGGAATGCATTGTAGACATAACGGTAAGAAATAACTTTGAACGATGTATATTTCTCTATTCCATTCTTGTGTTTAATGTCTTGAATATACAAACCATATAGTGTGTGTGTGTGTGTGTGTACATATACATACATATACATACTAGCAAACGTATATTCTTAAGGCGAATAACCTACGTATTTACCAGTAGGCTGCGAATTGGCGCAGTGGAAAACTGTTTCCCAAATCGCCAAGTGTTAAAACAACTGAAGGTTATGAAAAGGCGAGATAACATACCTCCCATCCCATCGAGGGGTGATGCACATTGATGTTTGGCCATTTTTGTGGCTTATGAACATCAAGAAGACGAACAGGATCTGTGATGTATCATATCGACAGTGCACGACTAATATGCATATAGCGTGCAAATTATGTGTTGGTAGGCCTGGACAATGCATACGTAAAAATAAATTCAAATATCAAATAACAGCAATAGTGTAATAAACATTATCAACCACATATACTTTATGAACAGTCAACACCTATTGGTCAGTAGGCTGCGATTTGGTGTGGGGGAGAATACTTTCTCAAAGTATTGAGTATTGAATAATCTGAAAGAAATGGACAGCCGAGATAACTAACCTCCAATTTCATTCAGGAGTTATGGACAATGTATATTTCGGTATATTTTATGACTTATCAACTTTGCGTACTCAAACAGGACAGGAGATGAATCATACTGCCAGTCCACGTCTCATAGCGGCATTGACGGATAAATATTATTTAGTTTGGATGCAAACAGCCATCCGTAATAGAGACGCGTACCAACAATACTACCATGTGACACGACTGAATAATTGTGGAGATCTCTTCACATGAAACCATTCAGAGGTTACATCCATCTTGAGCACACATCTTCCTGTACAAATGTGGGTATGGGACATGCAACATATAGAGACCACTTCAATCGGATATATGCCGCACATGGTATCGATTCACCAACTTTATAACTTTGGGTATCTTTAGAGAGTTGTTTAATTTTTGTAACAATTTATTTTGTTTCGGTTTTTGCTGTAGTCTAGAAGGTAATTAATGTAGTAATCTAAAATAAAACTAGATGACATTTTGCGAATTATGTTTTTAACTGTTTATTTCCCGAATGATTAGCTTTCAATATGTCACTGGCTATATCAGTGAAGCTCAAAACATTCACTCTCTCTTCCTCACCTTTCTTCGGCACATATCAACTAGAATAAGCTATGCTTAGGCCATTTTTACCCTTTACCACGAAGTCCGTAGAGCCATATTTTTCTCATGTTCTATAGGCTTAAAATAATTAGCCACCTTGAATTCCTTTTTTTATGCAACTAACCTAAAACCTATTGTGAAGTCAATAAGTCTATGTAGGACATAAATTGTGTATGGAAACTTCTAAAGGCTGTATATGAACACCAATCATCTCATTTCACCATTTTCAGAAATATCCGTCGGTACGCACTAGTGCTTCATATTAGTGCATATTAGTGGAAAAAATTAATTCCACGTCACAGGATTTCGACCCAGGGCAAGTTTTTAGGAACGGATTACCTCTCGGTTTCGTATTTTCTTTTCAAATTTCCTTATTGAGATTGTGTAATGACATTATATATATATATATATATATATATATATATATATATATACATATATATATATATAGTCAGAGAGAGAGAGAGAGAGAGAGAGAGAGAGAGGGAGAGAGAGTAAGAAAGATAGATAGATAGATAAATAGATAGATAGGTAGATAGATAGATAGTTAGATAGATAGATAGATAGATAGATAGATAGAGAGAGAGAGAGAGAGAGAGAGACAGGTATGTAGGTAGGTAGACAGATAGATAAATAGATAGATAGGTAGGTAGATAGATAGATAGATAGATAGGTAGATAGATATAGAGTTAGATAGATAGATAGATAGATAGATAGATAGATAGATAGATAGATAGATAGATAGATAGATAGATAGATAGATAGATAGATAGATATATTTCTTTATTAGCCACACAGGGCTGCACACAGACAGGACAAATTACAAGGTAGAGCTTTTCTTTTGGGGGTAAAAAAGGGGGTTTGGTTTTCGATCAAAAGGGATCGTAAAAGGAAAGAAAGAGGACAAAAAAAGAGGGGGAATAAAATTTTAAAAAAAACAGGGAAAGGAAAAAAATTGATCAATAGGGATCGTTATCACAGAAATGTCAATATAAAGTGTAAAGGAGAGGACAAGTGAGGTTTACCCGTGGAAAGAAAAGCCTACGAAAAAGACCACGGTAACCTCGGTCAATAAAGTCACATGTTATATATTTTTTTTTACAAATAAGCAACTCTCTGTCTTAATTTTTACGGTTCATAGGATCATACTCAAAGTGGCTTCGTCATTCATACGTGCCATCCTTGCTACATTCACCCATCTTTTTTTAAAACATTCACTAGACAACACTTGCCTCTCTACTCTCACTTTCCTCTTCAAGTGATACTTGAAGAAGTTGATGAGAGATTGACCAGAAAAATAGCTCTTCCTTCCCGTTTGAAGGAAGGAGGCGTGACGATATTAACGATAGACTCGGCTGATAAACCGACACGTCCCACACGTGACAGCAGTCGTTCGACATAAGCCCACAGGTCTGAGATTGTTGGAACTGCACGATTGCGTGCAGAACGGTTTCGTCGCCCTGCCCGCATATCGTGCAGGTCGGCCCCGTGTTTCTCGAGCCATGCCTATAGAGCTTATCCCGAACGGGTAGCGCTTCTCGGTAGCACTGCCAGGCCAGGCATCTCTGGAAGTTGTCCATAGGTCCCGGCCCGAAAGTCGTTTGAAACAGGCGGGTCAGGTATTCCTCGTCGACGCCCAGGTTTTCCCCGAGATCGTCGTCGTACCTCCCTTCCACTAATCCCCTATAGAATGCTTTGGTTGTGTTGAAGTCACTCAAGGTCGACCCGGGACGGCAGAGTTGCTTGAGAGCAACGCGACACTCGCGGTGCCATTCGCCCTTCCTCGGCCTCTTTTTGATCCACGACTGCAGTTCGGTCATGGAGACGAGCTGCGGGAACGCGTGCCTCACAAACGGCGACCACACCTGTCCAGCGTCGTCTACATAGAGCCGGAGATGTCGCAGTCTCAGCGCGTGTCTGCGCATCATCAACCACGGCATGCCCAGCCCTCCTTTTAACGGGTGTTGACAGCAAATGGATCACCTGACCATCGGGACGCATCCTTTCCACAAGAAGCGGAAGAGAATGCGTTCTAGTTTGGTGATGGTAGGGTCGGGACAAGGTACGACGGTCAGGCGGTAGTAGATGATGGACGCGATGTACGTGTTCGCCACCTCAGATAGATATAGTTGAAATTTACAGAAAATAAAAGACGAAGACAGGTGTAGGAACAACAAGCAGGTGTATTAATTTAACGCTCGGGAAGAATAGGAAAGTCTTTTATGTTTCGAGCCTACGCTCTTCGACAGAAAGGTTTAAGACGTAAAAATCGGAAATGTGCAGAGTTCACCGGTCCAACATGACGAGGTGACAGGAAAAATGAGGCTGAATGAAAGGGAGATGATAATAGTAATACAAACGATAACTATCACCCTAAACAAACTAAGGTGCATAAGCGCTCGTATTTATGTGAGAATGGTGTGTGTGAATGTATCTGTGAATTGGGTGAATGTGTAAGTGCTTATGGGTGCCCGAGTGTGTGTGTGTTGTGTGTAGGTGGAGAGGGGCAGTTTAATGTGGGATTTTCGTGGGAATCCGCTTGGGGTTGGTGTTAGATGTAAAGGGTTAGTGAGTTGAGCCCATATAGCATAAAGGATATATATATATATATATATATATATATATATATATATATATATATATATATATATATATATATATATATATATATATATATATATATATATATATAAAATGAACGCTGACTCGTCCAAGCATGTTGATATAGGGGACAAATAAAAAGCAGGTATTAATTGTATCACCTTCAACAATGCATGATTCGCAGAGAGAATTAATTCATACTGTATCAATGATATACCACTGCATTTTTCAATATGTAAATAACAGACTCAATATTGGAAGCAGTAACAATATACTCTTCCTGTCAGTCGAATAAACTGATTCCGTAATTTCTAACGACACTACCATACTTTCAATGTTTCATAGTTGTCACTTGCAGCACAAGTGCCGCAAACACGACTTCGTCCGGCGAATGTGCTCAGAACCTAATTCAGTTAGCTTGTGGTCAGTCTCAATTTTATCGTAAACTCAGTTTAGATCGACGCTGATATAATGATATAATCAATTATTGCTTTGTATGTATATGCTAATAAATACAAGTTGTATTTTGTAGCTGTTTTGTTAGTTCTAAATCTAAATGAAGTGAACATTGAACATTTAAATGCACAAATCTTTTGAATTTCAAACCTTTCAATTAATGCTATAATTTCTTACATATTTCAAAACGATAAACTTAACGACACGTTATTATTATAATTAAGACGGTGAGCTGGCAGAAACTCCGGCAAAAATGCTTAGCAGTATTTTGTCCGTCTTTATGTCCTGAGTTCAAATTCCGCTGTGGTTGACATTACCTTTCACCATTTCGGAGTCGATAAAATAAGTTCCAGTATATCACTGGGGTCGATGTAATCACCTTATGCCGGCCCCTTAACTTGCTGGCCTTATGCTAAATTTTTGAAATCAATATTAAAACGTAAGTACATTTTCGTATACAATATTCATTCTTTTCAAATCAGAAGTATATAGCATTAATGCAATATGATACCAAGAATAAACTTCCAAATTTACCCATAAACACATAGAAATGTATTTATGGCCTGTAATATTTTGAGACCTAGGGGACGGTCTAAGCGTAATATTAGATTAAATTAAAGGACTCCTAAAAAGTTTTTATTATTGATACCTGTACATTCAATATATTTTTCCTATCTATGTGGAAATAACTTGGTAACAATAATCTAACTACAGCAAATATATTATATAAGGGACAAGGAGTTCAGTAATATATTAGTATTCATATATCGATTTAATATTATTTTGAGTGATTACATGTGTGTGTGTGGATGTTTCTGTGCGTATGTGTGTGTATGTGTGTGCAATGAAATGTTTGCAAGAGTTATTACTTACAAATGAACTTTACGAGCTACTATGAAGAACGCAATAAATTAGAAGATTAATATTTATTTGGTTCGTTCTAGTTAATCTCAAAGTAACTGGTAGGGTAATGTCGGTGCAAGCATTTCATAATTTCTCAATTATATTCGTATTTTCCTCTGAATTTGGCTGAATAAAATTCGTTTTCATAACGACATGCAATAGTTGATTCGTTCCGCTGTTTATTGAAAATATTTGACATCCCGGGTAGGATAAAAAATATTTCATTGTTAGACTTCAAAAAGATTTCCACTAATATGGATATAAGCAAATTCTGAAATGATATTTATATTTTAAGGTGAGAGTATCTTTCTAATTGCTCCATAAATGTACTCTGTAGCGTTTTATTAAATCATGTATCTGAAAATGGATTTATGATTTCGGTAAGGTCACTGGGAAATAACATTCACCTATACCCATCAGATTTACCATACTGTAAAACTTAACATTAAAGAGTACATATACCTGATATTTTGGGGGTAACCAAAATGTTCATGTCTTTGTCGATACTAAACTTCAAACATTGTAATATGTAGCTAACTTCAGTTTGTCCCGTCTGCATGCACACTCGTTAGACACATGACAGTAGAACGTAGTTCGACGCGAACATGCGACGACAGGTTGTATTCTGTGTGCTTGGAATCAGCCAGTAAATGGAGAATCAAAAAGGACACTATCAACACGTCATGCTTATCATACCAAAAACGCAAGAAGGCAGTACAAACTTGTTGAAAAATAAACGCCGAAACGGGGGGGATGCTGTTGCGGAACGTAAAGCCAGAAGTTTTCAAGTTTTTGATCGGGGATTTTTCGATTCAAGGTGCACCTCACTTTGACCAGCTAACTAATATTAACACGACAAAATGAACGGGTTAATCGACACCAACCCCCCTAGGTTATTCTCCAAATATCCAAAGACCGTTTTCAAAACCATCTGTTCCAACTTAGATGTTTGTGCCCCAAAACCATTGAATGCGGCTAACCTAACCAAACGGTTTTCCATCTGCAATCCTTACAGGAACGTGAAAAGAGCGATACATTTTTGAAGAAAATGCTGACTAAATTGATAGTCTGTAGCAATATGAAAAGCAAACGGTCATGAGTGAAATGTGATAAATCATCACGAGTACCCTTCACAGCAGTTCTTACCCGAGAAGTTTATGCTATCAATATGGTGGGATTTGGTAGGTATTGTCATTTACGAGCTCCTTTCCACAGATATCACCATCAATTCTGATATACACTGTGACCAGCTGGACAAATTAAATGCTGCTATCCACTGAGAGCATCCAGCATTTGGCACCCCTAAGGGCATCTTCATGATAATACCAGACCTCACACTTCTATGCAGACATGCCAGAATATACGAGGGCTTTGCTGAGCAGTTTTGCCGACACCCTTCTTAATCGCCCGACCTTCTGTCATCAAATTTTTACCTGTTACGTTATCTTGAAAATTCATTGAATGGACAGAACGTCAATTCTGAAGTGGATATACAAATTCACGTGTAAGAAATTTTCACCAGTAAAGACAGGAAATTCATCGAAAAGAGAATGTTGGATGTGCCCAAAAGATGACAGAAGATACTGGAAGGAAATGGTAAATATAGCATTGATTAGATAAATAACTTTGAGCTTAAAACTCGTATCTTATTTTTGCTTAAAATCCTGAATGGATTTTTTGGACAATCTTCTCGAGTACGCATTCTGGACCAAATATGTTATAACTCATAAAACTTTCAAATGAAAAAATTCTTCCATTTGAGAATATAGAAAATAATTCTGATTGTCAGACATAAGAACCTTTACGGGACCGCTAGTTGCGTAATTTCTAATAAGGTCTTGCAATTAACAAATATATTGCTTGATATTAAAACGCAACTAAAAATGTCTGTTGAAAAAATTACGAATTTTACTTACAACAGGCAAATGTTTTAATTACCACATGATCTTTCAAGAATCACTCTTGCCTTTTCAAGGCAGGTACTTATAAAAAAGAGTCAAGCTATAGCTGCATAAATAAAATAGAATGGATGAGATGAGAATATGATGTGGTGTGGGAAAATGTACTTGGAGTATGACAATAGAATATATTTTACCTGTTCACATGTGCTGATGCAAGAGAAGGTGCATTTGCCTTTTCTTTTCTTTTATGCGTGTTATTGAAAAGATATAAGAAAATTCAAGTGCTAACCACAAGCATCACACAGCTTTAAAAATGTAATGCACAGCGCTATACACTTCGCCAAAACTTTGCTAAGATAATTCAGTATCCTACTGCCTCAGTACAGCTGTCTTCCAGATGGGATCCGTAGACAAAATCAGACTCTTTCTTTCTTTCGTTTTCTCTACCTGAATGCTGTATGTGTACATATAAAATCGTGAGCAAAGAAGTCAATATAGGACTATAAACTGAATCGCTAGAGCATTAGAAATTATTGTGTGCTATTTGTTTAGTTCTTGTCTTTACTTGAAAGGCAACTCTGGTTGATTTTACTTTCTTTCTTTGCGTGCGGGTCAAGTACTGCAGTCGTAATCGATTTTACCTTGCGACAATATACATTTAAGACTTACGTATATAACCACACGCATCAACGCATGGTGTATGTATCAGTAGCTGAAATATATCTGTTTTAAACGCGGCATCAATATAAGTTGAAATGTCAACGGTTGGATATACGATCGATGCATTAGCAGGTGTTGATATAGAAATTTGTAATTTGTATAGCGATATATGTGAAAGTTTATAACTTGAATACTCTATATATTGTGATAATCTGCACACACACACACAGACGCACGCATGCACACATACACAAATAAGCTGCGTCATGCGTCTACAGTTTAAATATTGTTGAAAGGATATCGTATGAGCCAGAAGAAACATTTGAGAGGCGTACTAAAGAAAAATATGAATCTGTGTGTGAGCATTATCGGTTTGCTTACAATATGTGAGTAATGAGTGAGTATGAATATAGTATGTTATATTCCTGTGGGCATATAACGTAGTGGTTAAGGGCGCGGACTACTAACCCCAAGATTCCGAGTTCGATTCCAAGCAGTGACCTGATTAATAATAATAGCATCGGGAAAATACCTTAGGAATGAGAATCCAGGTTCGAAATTCCCCCAGAAGACTTGATGAAGGCTGGCGACAACATCGGCTGAAATGTTGTGTTAACAACAAACAAGATGAGGGCAAATGTCCGTCAAATGTAAATAGTGTAAATAATCTTCTAAATAACTACTACTACTACTGTCCATCTTCACAATTATATTTAAATATATGAATTCCATGATCTAAACCGTTCACTATTTATACAATATATGTACCTGATCGATGATAAACTATCGTACTTACAGCCATTGATTGTTAGATTACTAGGTCTGTTTATTTTAGTTGTAGTTGAAGTCGGAGCTCTTGTTCGAAGGTCATCTTCAGCACTTATCGTATATACCTATTGCATTACGTCACGTGATGCAATTTCACACGAATCTTATATACATATGTGTGTATGTGTGTGTGTGTGTGTGTGTGTGTGTGTGTGTGCATTTGTTTGTACATATACAAAAATGGCTGGAAGAATGGATATGTTTACATATATTTACAAATGTCTACATAGTTAGAAATAAGATATTGGCTTCACATTTTGGGGGAGGGCGCAAGTCGATTAAAACGGCCCAAGCACTCATCTGTTACTTATTTTATTGATCCCAAAACGATCGAAGAGAAGGTCGACCTCGGTGAAATTACGAACTCGCAAATTAAAGATGGATAAAATGCCGCTAAGCATTTCTGGGCGAATTAACAATTTTGCTAGCTCACCGCGTTAACTACAAAACAGATATTAATACTTATAAATCCCTCGACAGCAGAAGTTACCTAGGTACGTATAAGTTTTCTCAATTTAATAAAATTATGACCTTTGTCAGATAGGCTATGGCTGTCGAAAGTTGTCACCTGAGTAAAAGTATTCTTAATCCACACATCGCCATCTTTAAATTGGCTAATATATATCTCCGACATTGTTCAGAGAGAAGGTAAAGTCATGATTGGAACTCTTAGATAATAGGTTTATTTGATCAAAGTTGAATTGGGGGTAAACTATAACGGCTATAGTCAAGTATTCTAAAGACGGGAATCGTGAAACATATTATCGCTGAACGTGTTTTTCGAAATTGAAATTCAAAGGAGAATACTAGAAACCTTTTAGATTCACACTTTACGAGTTCTGCAAATTTACTAAGTGAATAATTTATTAATGATACTGTTTGCACTGTGTATCAATGTCAGTTTTCCTGTAATATAATTGTTATCCCCGTTGATACCATTATCAGAGTTGTAGCAATAATTGTATCATCATCAGCAGCAGTAGCAGCAACAAAATAACTACTATTGTTATTGGACACATTATTATCGTCATTGTTGTTGTTGCTATCGTTGTCAATGTCGTCGTCATCGTCGGAATCAGCATTATCTCCCAGGGCATTCTGAAAAAAATTAAAATTTGACCAAAATAGAGACTCTTCTTCCTTCGTCAAGGAGAGTTACAAGTAGTATGCCAGTAATAAAGGAAACATGAAACAAAGAAAAAGAAGGGGGAAAGAAAGAAAGAAAAACGAAAGAAGAGAAGAAAGAAGTTAGAAAGAAAGAAAAGGACGAATGAATGGATTTTATCATCTATATTTGTTACTTAAAGGAAGTAGGATTGTAAACAACAAATGGACAGAAACTATAAAAGTGTTGGTGAAGGCAAGAATTACTTCCAGACAAAATGAAGTAAATAGAAAATGTTGGAAATTCAAGTAATTCCAAAGAATTGCACTGATACCATTCACTTAAAACGGAATTCAGTAATAAAGTGCATGTACAAAGAAGAGGGAGATAAGCATACAGAACGAAGCAGTAGGAAAGGAAAATAATATAAACGGGTTAATAAAATAGAAAATACTAGAAAAAGTACTACTGCTACATCACTAGATCAACAACAAGGTCTACTACTACTACTACTACTACTACTACCACTATTGCGACTGTTATCACTAGTATTTATAATAATCTTTTCTACTATAGGCACAAGGCCTGAAATTTGGAGGGAAAGTAGCAAGTCGATTGTATCGATCCGAGTGTTTCACTAGTACTTAATGTATCGACTCCTTTCGGAGTCGATACATTAAAAAGGATGAAAGACAAAACTCAACCTCCGCAGAATTTGAACTCAGAACTTAAGAAATGCCGGTAAGCATTTTGCCCGGCATGCTAACATTTCTGCCAGCCCTGATAATAACAGTAATGTTCCTTTTCTAATAACTAAAAGTTTTCAAAAGGATTAAGATCGGTACAAGATGATACAATACAATGCGGCATTAGATAGAAGCGTGTAAATAATAAAATTCCAAAAGCAAAGGAACAAAAATTACAAGCATGAAATAAATCTCTAAAAGGAGGAAATCTGAGAGCTTCTCGTCTAACTCCATGGACCACTTGAAAAAAGCATACTCCTCATTCTTTCCCTCAGTCTACGGGTGCATGTTCAGAGTCGACTCGTTCAGTCAGATCATTCTTGCCACTTAACTCCACCATTCAGCGTTTTTCCTAGAAAGCAGCACATTCCAATTTGAGCCTCACTTCCTTCATCATATAAGTATTGAAAAAAAAATAATAAATGGTGATGGTTTGCCAAGTAGGAAGATGTCTACTTTCAGCAATTTTGATCTGGTCAACTTCACAACCTCTTTCACTAAAATCGCTAACTGTTCTTCCCCGGCAAATGAAAGTGGCAGGACGTTCTTCAGAATGGAATATGGCAGTAGAAGGATACGTCCTACACGTAACTGCAGCCGTTCTACTTAACTCCAAAAGTCGTCAATAGGCGGTTATTGGAGGAAGTCGTTTACAACAATTTAGTCGCCCGAGTTAATCTCGAACCGGAACTTAACCTGGTAGCTCTGTAAGGCCAGATTTCTCAGCAGATTACCCATAGAACAGACTAGCTGCTTCATTTTCAACAAACTGCAGTGTCTCACGAAAACTTCTAGCCCTCTATATAAGCCAAAGTGGAACTTCCCGCGACCGCTTTGTACAACTGGCAGGTGGCAGTGAGCGTCTGAAGACATAATAGTTGCCAAGCTTCCTGCCTCAGTATACGTTTCTTTCCAGGTCTGATTTTTAGTCAAAGATACGAACTACGGAAAAGTGAGTCTGATAAACGGTGACTACACCTGCTTACCATCAAGGAAATGCTGGAGATATCGCAGCCTAAGGTCATGCATCCGCACCCTATGCATATATATGTGTGTGTGTGTCTGCATAAGTTTGTCTGTAGTTGTGTGTATTAGGTATTTCCAATGCTCGAAACTCTTGGTCTCTTGAACCACTTAAGTATGTAGATGTCTTCTCCTTCCTCTCTTTTGCTGGCAGATATCAAGTCTACAGCCATGGTACAGTATGTCCTTGTTTTACTATAATCTAACACCTATACTACTTTCTTTTCCCTCTTTGAATGCTTCACTCCGAGTCGGGATTTTCCATTTTCTTTCCTTATCGCTATCTATTTTCCTCTCTTTTCTAAATTTCAATTTAGCAGAAGACCTGATTCATGTTGAATGACTGTTGATTTCTGCTGCAGGCATCCTTTGAAAATTAACGTATCAGCTGATTATAATTAATCTAATCGGGAAGTCAAACATTGTGGACGCAAGTTCAAATTACAGTCACAACCAAACAGTTTTGTATATACAATTTTGCAATATGTGAATGTGTCTGCATGTGTTTGCGTATTTATGTATGTATTTTGGTTTTTATGCTTATGCACACCTTTAAATGATGATCTGGAATCATCATTTGTCATTATCACTTGTCATTATCATTTCACTAAACCACTAAAAGTCTTGTATGAAAGCCACAACCGTCTTCTTTCATCTTTCGGGTCAACCTTCAAATCTAATAAGCAATACATTTTCCAATTTTGCTAGTGTGGTTGCAGTTTCTCGTTGAGTAGATATTTACGTCAGATATTTGATACCTCGTCATAACTATATACTAACATAGCCCTAATTATTTTGAGAGCAATTATTTGAAAAGCATAATTAAGTTTGGAGGATGGTTTTTCTTGTGAGAATTCATTTCATATCATTCATTTCATTTTTAAATCTTCACAACATTAACTAACATATTAATTAATATATGAATTAAAACTTGGATTAAAATTTGCACTATAGGCTTCGCACTCATCATAATCCGTTATTAAGTAACTTCAGAATCACAGACATAAAAATAATTGCTGATTATAAATTCACATTAAAGGGAATCAGACAATGATAAACAAAACAAACAAATATTGTATCGTTATAACATGAATAATTGTGTCATTTTCATGCAAATTGGTAACAGAAATGAATGGTAATTAATTTATAGAAACTAGATCGGTGTTTACTGATTCAGAATGTTTACCAACCTGAATCGTCACTTTCCGTTATTACTGCAATATTAATATAAATCACAATTAATATCCAAATAACCAAATTAACATCATGAAACAATCGATGATCGCACCAACCGCCTTACAACAGACTTTACTGATTATAAAATAAACAATAATTTATGTTAATTATTAAAGACTAATTTCCATGAAAGTGAAAAGTATCAAAATAATTACTCATGAAGATTACAGCTTTGAAAATTGTAGTTTCAGTCATTACAGATGTTCTGTTAAATTGTTGCTTCAGTTTTAATTAGTGTAATATGCCGAATTCTCATGTCGAGGGTAAACTGATATACATTTCCCCAATAAAAATTTGGACACAATTTAAAATTTCGCTTTTATACAGTTTTCGAATATCACTGTAAATTTTCTCTCTCATTTATCCAGAGACACAATGATTATTCAGGTCAGCATTACAGGCTAAAGAAACACTATTTAAAATAAAATAACTTTTATTTTTTATTTTTTAATATAATGCTCGTGCTTACGTTATACCATTGATCACATAATACAAAACAACAATCTCTCAGATCCCTTATAACATGACCCACTGCTCTCTCATGGAAAACACTATCTGCTCTACTACAGGGCACTAGGTTCTATTCTTTACGATCTATTTCCTGTACACGAGAGACATACTACTGGAAAATAAGTCCATCTTTCACAAATTCCGAGTTGAAATTATCTCTTCACGTTTAAATGCTTTCATCAAAAGCAAGGATGCCACCTAATCTCCTCTAATACAACTAAAACATTGACGGAAGTGTGCTACTCGTATCCCTAGTACGATGAGTTTATCTTCCATGAATTTTCTGTTACAGTTATGATCTTGATTCTAAGCATTCGAATGATTTCACAGAATATAACTGGGACTCACTTGGAAGTTTGTGGTTTTTCTAAATCTGCAGACTCAGTATATTAGTAGAATTGTTAACGAGCTGGATAGAAAGCATCATAATATTCGTTACAACTAACTGTGCTCTGAATTGCTGGGGTTATCAACTATGCCGATAAAATGAAGTAACAGTAAAGTAACAGGATGATGGTATGGGAAGTAATCCCATCACTTCAGCATTACTAGTCATGTGCCTAAATTAGAAACTGTCATTTAATGTTGATCAGCCAGAACAGTTTGTCTTCAAGTAAGGAAAACTGATAAAGTCATTGTTGAATCTTAACACTTTGGAGCGTCTTATGTTAAATGTGTGCGCTTAATGCAGAAATGGATGTCTTCCCTTTATTGCTTTTCTAAATAATCTCAGATATTGGTTTTAACATATATATCATTTTGATTTATGTTGACCTCAATTGATACACCCATACCTATGTGTATACAATGCCCACCATATATATATATATATATATATATATACAATACCCACCATATATATATATATATATATATATACATATGTAACTGTTAAAGAGAACAACGAACGTTAAGGCAAGAACAAACATCTCAAGTCATATACGTTATTACTATTGGAAAAATTCAAAGTCTTACAGCTGTTTCTGGGATATCCCAGTGTATGGGATATTCTGTTATCGGAGACAAATAGGGAAAATGAGAAAAGTATAGATTAATGAAATGACGACACGGAGGACCGGAGAAAAGGAATAATAAGATGAAAGAGAAGAAATAAAGAAGAAGCATAAATTTCACAGTATAACTTTCCGATCATGTAGAAGTGCAATCGTGTGTAAATCTATTCATTAATCTATACCCTTCTCATTTTCTCCTATTTATCCCCGATGACAGAATATCACATACCCTGCGATATCACAGAAATAGCTGTAAGACTTTCAATTTTTCCAATAATAATAACGTATACGACTTGAGATATTTGTCTTGTCTTAACGTTTGTTGTACTCTTTAACAATTATATATATCCGTTGTTTCGGAAACCTACAATGGCTCCATAACTACTGTTTCGGGTATAAATTTGGTGCTCTGGTAATCCGATACAGCATTTACGTAGCGTACCTAGTAGTTTAGATCACCTGTGAACAAACCCCCATACTTCGTATATATATATATATATATATATGCATATACATATACATATGGCGCAAGAATATTCAACAACAAATAATTCCAGCCTGAGAATTGAATACTGCTTCTCATCTCCTTTCCTTACCTGATAATAACAGTTCCTCATGGATATCATTGGAACATTTTTAAGTAGCTTATTACACAGTAGGTGTAATTTGTCTCATCCTAACGAAATCTTCTTAACATGAATAATAATGATAGATCTATTTAGTCAGAGATTCCTTCGTGACTTGAGTGCAACTATGAGCTATTGCTTTTATTTTTAATATCTATCCAAGGAATTAGTAAGATATATTAAAACGTTTATGATATCTGACATATCTTCTTAAAATACTTAAAACTATTCAACATTACTTCTAAAATGTTATATTTATTTTCATTTCATTCGCAATTCAATTGCACTTTTCTCTTCCTGCCTCTCCCAACATTTCTTCGTTTTACATTTCTAATTTTGAAGCAATGATTATATTTTTATTAGACAAATATTTTTCTTTCTAGTCCCAAATATTCATTTCAATTCATTTACTCTATATCTATTCCTAGTTATCAATAATACTTTTAAAATGTTACCAAGTAATTACTGTTACAAGAGGTTGTTCAATTTCAAAAAAATTGTAAAATATGATTACGTCGACAGACGTTTGAATCTAAGATTTAGCCAACTGGAAGTGTTGTAGTTCACAAAAGACATTTCTAGATATTATCATCAATCTGAGAATATGATATTTCCCACCCCCGCTTTATCCCAGTCGCAATATCTCTGCGTATCTAAGAATAAAATTAAAGGGCACATTATTTCTTTAAATATAAACTGAATTTTATTAGAACTTTCTGGGATAGGCTAACATGATACAAGTTTGCCATAAAATTCACTATTACAAAGCAGACTGTAACGCCTACATTTAAACTAAATTCTGTGTTGGCCTCCAAATGCCGACTTAAGTTATATAAATGACCAATATTTACATAAACTTTACTCATATCAGTCAACCAAATCCAGGTCACAGTAGTGTTCTTTGGAAGGATAAGGGAGTGAGGCTAATTGACAGGTTACAGGGTGGTATCAAAAGGTTCCCGGCCGGTTAAGTTTAATAAAAATTAAGCTATTTACCTAAGTTTTAACATCATCTCTTTCGAAATAGTTACATTGCGCAGCAATACACCGGTCCCAGCGTTCCTGCCACTTTTGGAATCCAGCCTGGTAGTCGTTTTCCTTTAGCGAGTCGAGGGCCTTCTGCGATTCATTCTGGATCTCGACATCGGTGTTAAAACGGCGACCTTTGAGCTGCATTTTCATCTTGGGAAAATATGTAGGTGCTAAATCTGGCGAACAGGGCGGGTGCAGAAACGATGCCATGTTGTTTTGGGTGAGAAACTCACGAATGGGGAAAGCTCGGTGGGAGGGTGCATTGTCGTAGTGAAGAATCCAATTCTTCGCGCTCCACACATCCGGTCGCTTTCTCCAAATGCTCCCTCAAAAGCTTCAAACGTCGTTGATTTTCTTCCGATGATCCTCAAGCGCAAGCTGATGATTTTTTTCCCTCACATTTCCGGGGATGATGCTCGTGGCAGGTCTTCCAGATCGCCCATCGTCTTCCAAGGACGTTCTTCCGCTTTTGTAGCGCCCGTAGTACTCAGAACTTTGTATACGACGCATTGCCCCGTCATCGTAAGCTTGCTGAAGCATGCTCAATATCTCTAGGTTTAACGCAGTATTTGAAGTTGGCTTTTGTTCCAACATCCTATCCATGACAAAAATCGCTGACTACAGCATACACGTGATAACAAAGCCGCAAATTTCTCAACTTGAGAAATAAGTACAGCGATGCCGCTCGGCACACTGCCTCATGAAGGTCATTGCTTGCTCTCACTGTGCACGCAACCGTGTTGTGCCATCTGTTAGGGTGCTACAGAACTTGTCTAAGAACCTTTTGATACCACCCCGTATAAGACATCGATAACACGTCCAAATAATCGAGCTACACACCTCAAAATATAGGAATAAGCTGATGAACTATCTTGAAAAGTACTTTTAAAAATAGTATAAATTATTTACGGTTATTAAATTTTTGCTCTTTTAACATTGTTTTTGTTATTTCTCCGATGTAGCAGATCTGTGTTCAACGACTACCCAGTCATATGACTGGCCCGTTATTTCAACTAATTTTTTTCCTTAAACGGCATCATGTCATATGAGGAAGAATTAGGAAACTACATTTTAGATGTTACCTTGTATGAAGAGTTCAAGAAACGGAATTCAGAATTCAAAAATTTTCATTGTGAATTGAAATTCTGAAGAACGTATTGACATTTCTTGTATATCTATACAGATATTTATTCATGAATATATGCATCCACTCACAAACACATGTATGCATGCACATACTGACACACACACACGAAGATAAATACACAGAGACAAACACGCATACAGATGGGGAGAAGGAAAGTGTGAGAGAGAGAGAGAGAGAGAGAGAAAGACGCGTGCACTCGAACAAACACATACACATATATGTAAGTGAGGGTGATACATGAGGATAAACAAAAAGACTAGGAGTAAAGCAATATTATATATTATAAGATAGATGCACACATGATCTTGCATAAATATATGCGTCCGTATGTTTTCATATACATACATAATATGTGTGTGTGAGTGTGTATATATATATATGTGTGTGTATATATTATATACATCTGCGTTTGCCTGTGTGTGTATGTGTGTATGTATGTATGTATGTTTGTATATGTGCGCATAACGAGTGGGGGGAGAGCACGAGTGAGAGAGAGAGAGAGAGAGAGAGAAGCGGTGGGCAACGTATCTACGTTCTGAATGCAGGACTGTCAACATTGGCCAGAAAAAATCTGGATGAAACAATTACGAAATGAAATAGGATGAAAATTGCAACAGGAGGAAGAATAACTAAAATATAATGTATGAACTGCGTCGGTATAATTCCATTTACGACTCCAGTGGTCTCTTTTATATAATTATAAACAATAATAATAATAATAATAATAATAATAATAATAATAATAATAATAATAATAATAATAATAATAATAATAATGATAATAATAATGATAATAATAATGATAATGATAATAATAATGATAATGATAAATAATAATAATAATAATAATAACAATTATTATTATCATTATTATAATAAATAATTATAAATAAATAAAAATTCTTTAACAGTTTCTAAACAACACTGAGATCTCTAACTTCTGTCATTATTGAAATAAATTAAATACTTATCGAACACAATAGCAACCATTACATTCTTCTTTAAACTCTCTGACAGATTTCAGCTTTTACTTGATAATGCGTGCCACCATTTCTGAATACGAATCTATACGAGACATACCTGATACTTGCTCATTGTTTGCGAGTAAAATTTAGAAATGAATATATACACATACATATGCGTGTCTGTATGTGTGTGTGTGTATGCGTGCGTGCGTGTGTATGCATGTTCGCGCGCGCATCCGTATGTATGCGCCTCAGTGTGAAGAATTTTTTTTTTTTTTATTCTAGAGCGCAATTTTGTTAGCAAAATAAGGAACAGAATGAGAATAGAATAAGAGAATATATTATATTGTGTTCTGTACATTATATGATATTCACTTCTTTATAAATTTTATTCAGTATTAAATTCTCATCAGCATGCTGTAGATTTTGCAATGATAATATTTTCTCACATATCATTGCAGTAATAATGTAGATATGTATAAATCTGAGGAAGTCATTAATACAGTTTAACTTTCTACAGAACGCGAGAAAAATAATATGTTACATTAAGATCAAAATGTTCTTTCGGTTTATCAATAAAACTGGCTCTTAGAATGCAAAAATCCTAGCTGGTAACTCGAAAAAGTACATTACATTCCATACATTACATATAGTACATTTACAGAAGACCTATCTACACGAAAGAAGAATTGGAAACACTTGATTTTTAGCGGGCTGAAATTAAGATTATAGTAGACCTGTGAAGCATTGAGAGTTATTAAATAAAGAATCGTAACTTTTCTATAATATTTGGTGTAGTGGTTTTTAGCCTTTACGTTCTACAGGGGATTCACTCCGTTGCTCATGGTCCTTTCATATTTCTGGTATTGATAAAATTCCCAGTAATATATTTGTGTCACAAAATATGTACATATTCTTTATTCTTAGAAAATGCGTGGAATATTTCATTAAAAGAATGAGAAACATTGAAAGACATTACGCTACATTACATCATACAAAATAATGTTGGTTTCAAATTTTGGCACAAGACCAAAAATTTTCTGAAATGTGTAAGTAGAGTACAATGGCGCCAGTGTCAACTGATACTTATTTTATAGAGTTCAAAAGGCAAAATAGGTCATAACGGAATTGGAACACAGGACGCCAAGACGGACAAAATGCCGCTAAGCACTTTGCGTATGTGCCAACGATTTTCCCATTTCGCCTTTACACGCCTTTCAATTTAAAAGTAATATTACGATATGTTAAAGTTCTATTCACTACTCACAAAACCAGCAAGTCCGGGTAAGGAGTAAGTGGAATACATCGACTCTAGTGTCAACTGGTACTTATTTTATCGAGCTAGAAAGGCAAAGCCGACCACAGCGTAAGTTGAGATCAGAACGTAAAGACGGATAAAATGTCACTAAGTATTTTGTCCGGCGTGCTAAAAATTTTGCCACTTCACCGCATTTCACAACCCTCCAATATGAAAGTAATATTACGATTTGTAATATTTATAATCAAGGGAGGTCATAGCTCCAATCTCTAGCCTTACGTGATACTCACGAACCTAGGTTTCTGAATAGTTACCCGTCCTCAGTGAGAGACAATCACCGGCTAATGATGAAGGCTCTCCCGGCTTGCAAATACTGTATATTTTTAAACGACGCAAAGTCGCTCATACTGTCACTGATCTCTTCAACAGAAAACAACTTGTTTTAAATCTCTGAGCGAGAGATATAAAGTAACACGACCTAATACTACACGGGCACAAACTGTGTTCCGCTATCCAACTAGGAAAGATATTTTCCTGGGTTTAAATAACAGTAACACCACCCTTTAATGGGACTGCCATATTACGTTTCTGTTCGGTACTGTTACTGAACATCTCTCGCTCAGAGATTTGAAACAACTTGTTTGTCTCTTTACGAGATCGGCGTTTTGCTTACATAGATACAGTATTTGCAAATGGGGAGAGCCTTCATCATTAGCCGCTGACTGTCTCACACTGAAGAGGAGTAAATACCCAGAAACCTAGGTCTATGAATGTTACGCAAGGCTAGAGCCTTAATCATCAGCCGGTGATTGACTCAAACTGAAGACGGATAACTACTCAGAAACCTAGGTCTGTGAGTATTACGCAAGGCTAGAGCCTTCATCATTAGGCAGTGATTGTCTCAAACTGAAGGCGGATAACAAACCCTGAAACCTAGGTCTGTGAGAATTATGCAAGGCTAGAGATGGGAGCGAAGGCCTCCCTTGCATATACCATACTGGCACAAACTGTGTGCCAGTACCCAACTGGAATACGTTTTCCTGGGGCTAAATAACAGTATCATCGTCCTTGTATAGGACTGCCACATTATGTTGGCAAATAAACTTCACTAGATACATACATACACACACATACATACATAATACATACATACATACATATACTTATATACATATATATATATATACATATATATATATATACATATATATATATATATATATATACATATATACATATATACA
>NC_042998.1:77702666-77705166 GCF_006345805.1 Octopus sinensis | reverse complement strand
TTCAGGCTCAATCTGAGGAGAGTGCAGAGGATTCAGAAAGAGTTGGATGAATCTAATGGTGATTGCGAAAGTACAGCAGCTCAGAAAACTCATTCTGATCGTTCTGATTAGAAAACAACTCCTGAATTTGTTGGTGAGATCAAAGTCATAATTGACAACTATCCCTTCAAGTCAATCAGTCCATTGCCATTGGATTAGGAGTGTCTGAGTTTCTTATTAGCCAGGTAGTAAATGAAGACATTCGGAATTCTTCATACAAGATGAGAAGGGGCCAACGTTTATCCCAAGCCATCATAGACAAAAGATATGACCGCGCTACAAAACTTTTGAACAATCTCAACCATCCTCTCCAACCGAAATTGCTCTGTTTTTTTCTCAGACGAGAGCAATTTCAGGATCAGATGCTGAACACACAGAACAACTGTTGGCTTGCCGTATCCCCGAAACATGTACCCAGAATGATAAATATCATATATCCAGTAAACATCATGGGGTTTGGAGTGATCACTAGTAACGGCGACGTTATGCCTCCATTCATCATCCCACACGACCTTAGACGCAATATGCACGTCTAAATCAAGTACCTGATAGATATAGCGCTGCCCTGGGTCAAGAGGGTGGCTACTGGGAGACTCTATGTCTGGCAACAGATTTCCAATGATGATTTTAACTGGATAAATTTACTCTTTCATATTTCAAAATGTTTTAATGTAAATTTGGTAAGTATACCTTTTTAATTACTGGGAAAGACTCAGGAAATTAAAATTATATTCCCTGGAGCGTATGCGGGAAAGATATGCCATAATATACATCTGGAAGATCCTGGAGGGAAGTGCCCTGAACTTTGGCATCGAGAGTTACGCAAATGCCAGAACTGGGCGCCACTGCGTGGTGCCTAGGACTCCGAACTTGCCATCATTGTAGGACAAGATTCTGTGATAGCCTGGCTTCCGAGGCCCACAGCTCTTCATATCCTCCCGAAGAACCTGAGAGACCTGCATGGGGTGGATACAGATGTCTTTAAAATGGAGCTGTATCTCTTCCTGTCAGGTGTCCCAGATGAACCAACTTCACGGCAGGAGGGGCAGATGAGGGCAGCTGCATCGAACTCTCTCATGCACCAAATAGCAGTTGCTAGAAAGCCTCCATGAAGTGAAACCAAGTAGCAACACCAAATGGCGGTGCCCCAGCATGGCCACAGCTCATAAGCTGAAACTAAAATCAATCAATCAATTGAGATGTCAGTGTTAATTTCATTTTGGTGTAATTTAGACGACAATTTATTCACCGCACACTCTGCGTGTGTGTGTGTGTATACATATACATACATATATATAAACATATATATATATATACATGTATATATATATATATATATATATATATATATATATATATATATATATATATACACATGTATATATATGTTTATGATATTATATATATATATATATATATATATATGAATATATATTTCAGTTTCTACGAGCCTGACAAGATACGATCGTTCGACGATCCTACGAAAGTTTAAGTTGTAGTGAGCCGAATGAATCTGTTAATTCCACTCACGAACAGCACACACACACACCCACACACACACACACACACACACATACTTACATATATACACGCATACACATATATTTATATATATAAATACATATATAAAACAATCAAATAGGGTAATAAAATAAATTATTATTACCAGTGGCCTAGCACAAAAGACGAGTTAGTCGTTAGACTATATATTTTTCGTATAGAAATATAATAAAAGGCTTCCAAATAAGGAAGCGTAGTGCTAGAAACACAAAAAGGGATAAATTCATGAAAGGAATGAAAATTAAAAACATTTGTTCGTAAATCTTTTACCGGCATCCTCCCTGTTCGCCGGGTATGGTTTGCGTCTGCGCAGAGGTTTGAAAAGTTAAGAAATACAAACCGTTAGATCTACATGTACTTCTAACGGTCTTGCGTCTAGGATTACGAAGGCTTCCCACTGAAGAACCTGGCCTGGCAAATATATTCTGTGTGTTTGCTAAAAAAGAGGTAGAAACCGTTCGGTCTGGGATATAGCTGAGATGGTAAATGTTCTTAATTTTCATTCCTTTCATGAATTTATCCCTTTTTGTGTTTCTAGCACTACGCTTCCTTATTTGGAAGCCTTTTATTATATATGTATATATATACATATGGTGTGTGTGTGTGTGTGTATTTACTATATATATATATATATATATATATATATATATATATTAGATAGATAGATAGATAGATAGATAGATAGATAGATAGATAGATAGATAGATAGATAGATAGATAGATAGATAGATAGATAGATAGATAGATAAAGATCGCTGAAATATAAAAGTGATCTATCTCGATTTTGTAATGGATTTTCATAAGGTTGATCCCGGGATGAAATGTCAGAAGCTAGTGATAGTTAGCTTCATCGGAAAACTGGGAGAGTGCATACATAACATCTTAAATGAAAGAAGCTGAA
>NC_042998.1:77695166-77697666 GCF_006345805.1 Octopus sinensis | reverse complement strand
GCATACGTACATACATGCTTACATACATACTTATACATACGTTAATACACAAACATAGACACACGTGTGTCTGTATGTGTGTTTGTGTTTGTGGTTTGTACTTCTCTGGTACAATATTTATGTACTTTGACTAGTTATATTTGCATACTTCAGTTAAACATGTTATTTAGTTTTTTCTAACTCACTAAATTATTGGTTTTGGTCTACGTTAGTTTCATTTTGTTATTTTTTCGTTTCATTTTGTTGAATTTGATAAATGGCTGCCATCAAACTTGTCTACCTTCAACATTTGGCAAAGGAAGGTTTCATTTCCTTTTATATTTCTATTATATTCCCACTAACTGTAAGAGCCATAAACACTACCGCCACCACCACAACTGCCACCAACAAAACCAACATAGCCACGTTCACATTACCCTAACCACTTCCGTCTCTATTGTTATGCCGAATATCATCAATTGTAACGTATGGTACGCACTCTACTACCGCCATGATTTATTTTGTAATACAAAAAACACTACCACAATATCGACTTTACTCTAAGCACTAAATGTCATTGAAACCACTTCCTAAACTGCCAAAATCCTGATTCATGCCACATTACAGAACTCAACATCAGGTACACTTGTGCTGTCACTCACCCAACAAAAATCATTGAGATTCTCAACCACAACTATCAAAGCATGACTAATACCAACCAGACAGCAAATAACACTGCCACAAAAACCCATCCTTCCAATGTTAGACCAATTCTATACCATCAACTTTTATACACTTTCAATCTTTTTACTATTGCAAAAATGTCGCAACCATGCCATAACAATCATAGCATCACCAATGCAGCGTAACAAATAAAGATTTATTCCTGAACAGAGCTAACTGCTCCTACTGTGTGCTTCAGTAGAAACAAACACAATAACAACCGCTACGCATCTGACAATACCAGGAACATTACAGTAAGTCCAAAACGGTTGTCGTCAGCACAATTGTCAACTCTTCCAAAAATAATATTTTGAGCCATCAATTTCAAGTTGTTGATACGATCAGTAATGGCGCTGTATCAATACTACCGCTACCATTAATACCAGTACTACTACCGCAGTGTGTATCACGATATCTATTATCGTCACTAATGTCAACCGTAACCAATACAACTTCTACTATCACTAATCCTACAACTACCTTTCCAAAATATCTACCAATAATGTCATTACCAAATTGCTCAAAAAACAACCCGTTGCATCAACTATAACATCACCATGAACTCTGCCATCCACTGACACAGCATGGCCAGAAAACTATACTTAACCTTATAGTGACCCCCCCCCCCCACAAACCCTGTTAACACAACCGCCAATACCACCACCACCAACAACACAAAGCTCTTCCATAAATCACTTCAGTTCATAAGAAGTCTGGTAAGAAAAGGAAATCGGATTTTCTAGTAAATATTGCATATGTAATATTGGAGGATTGGAAGATGTGGCAACCCCAATTTCACATCCTGTACGATTTTGCCTGGTAGGAACGGAAATCAATCTAAATGTCGTAGGTATCTGCTATTTTACGAGGCGACATAAGCAGTCTAGTGACATCAAGTATATATAAGCAGTATCATATGGAAGCTAATTAGTGGAAAATTATTTGACCTTCATTAAAAGAATAGTAATTTTATGACAGCAATAAGACAGTTCTCTTTTCCTTCTAAGTACTGTATGTTCTTTCAGAATAGTTTTTTTCAGATGCAGATTTAGCGAATGTGAGAACGAGTGGTGTCAAGAATTGTTCTGTCAATTATGTACCCTGTTGCAATGTTGGTGTAGCTATGATATTCTGGTGACCTGATGAGCTAGCTTTCTTTATTTGCATTGAGTTGTAAAGATAAAATAGTTCCATATAATGCGTAGCATGCACAAATCTAAACATGATTTATTCCACTGAAATTCTTACAACATAAAAAAGGTTACGAAAGAGCGATAATCATAAGAATTCCAAGTGGCTAAGTAAAGATATTCATCTGTCATATATTCTGGCTAGTTATAGTTTAAATATTTCTCATTAAGTAATTTCATCGATCGGGTTATCTGGGTTTCAGCTGCATTCACATTCTGCATTACACTTCTCAGTATTAGTTTATCATGAGGTCTGTTAGCTGAGTTCACTAAAAGAGCTTTCTTTGATAGCTACAGGATTCTCTGAATCCACTTATTATATAATAAATTTACATACGTGGATGTGTGGCTCAGTCTGTGTGGGTGCTCATTATTAGTGACAAAAGCAATATTGATTCAAAGTAGTATTCAGTATATCATACTTAACGTGGATATAATGTAGAAAAAAATCTCTAAACTGCGGTATTCGTCTACTAACGATATATTTGTGTACTTTTCCGCATTATGCCTCTATAAAAGTAACTTTCTCAAAAGGAATAATTCATTTTTGGGGCTTTCTTCAGTATATCCACTTTACGTAAAATATATGTGTGTATGTATATACATAT
>NC_042998.1:77685166-77687666 GCF_006345805.1 Octopus sinensis | reverse complement strand
GCGTTCTCTCATAACCTTTTAACTTTTGAACACCATGTCTAACGATTGCAAAATATCAGGGAATGTCCAAAGAGATTGCCAACTTTCCGCGGACCATAGAATACATATATATATGTGTGTGTTTGTGTGTATGTGTGTGTGTGTGCGTGCGTGCGTATATATATATAATGTAAGAAACACAGTCCCGCTGCAATACAAGATGTGAAGAATAGGAAAGCTTCTCTGTTCTAAATATACTTATTTATTCAGGATTATATTGCTTCCTATCATTGACAACATTATCCCATCTTATCAGTGAATTGTTGATCCACCGGTGTACATTCTCTAGGTTTCTAAGCAAAGAAATACTCAGTAGCGTTTTGAATCATGTAAAGTTTAATAGGCACAGGAGTGGCTGTGTGGTAAGTAGCTTGCTAACCAACCTCATGGTTCCGGGTTCAGTCCCACTGCGTGGCATCTTGGGCAAGTGTCTTCTGCTATAGCCTCGGGCCGACCAATGCCTTGTGAGTGGATTTGGTAGACGGAAACTGAAAGAATCCTGTCGTATATATGTATATATGTATGTGTGTGTGTGTGTTTGTGTGTCCCCCTAGCATTGCTTGACAACCGATACTGGTGTGTTTGTGTCCCCGTCACTTAGCGGTTCGGCAAAAGAGACCGATAGAGTAAGTACTGGGCTTACAAAGAATAAGTCCCGGGGTCGATTTGCTCGACTAAAGGCGGTGCTCCAGCATGGCCGCAGTCAAATGACTGAAACAAGTAAAAGAGTAAAAGAGTAAACCGTTTTCGCTCTAAAAAATGATAGCGAAAGGAGTAACGTCATGAAAATAACGAGCTGGAGAGGTGACATCCATATTTAGTGATATTATTGGGTGGGGGGAGTAATTTGTAGGCCTTGGTGTTGAGTTTGAGACCGTGTAGGAAGATGAATGGAGGTACAACGTCGCCATCACTTGTGATCACTCTAAGGACCATGGTGCTGACTGGACGTTTGATTTTAATCACTCTCGATACACCTCCTCAGATTGCACTGTCCTCAAATTGACACCCAAAACACACTTAAACGTTCGTATTGGTACTTCCGGCGTGAATGACGAGCAGCACGGCATATCGTTTCCAAATATCTGGCAGAGAGAATTGTGTCACGGTGCTGTTTTACTCACAGACTGCGCCCATCTAACACTACTATACAGTGTGGTAGACAAAATCAGAAACAAATATAATGCGCATGCGCGAAATTAGAAATATAAAATAGCGACAATTTATCCGTCGCACCCTGTGTGTGTGTATGCTTGTATACACACACACACACACAAACAATATATATATATATATATATATATATACATATATATATATATATATATATCAGATAATTTTTTCTCAGAATGGTATATGAAAATTGATTTGAAAAACAATTTTTGAAAAAAAAAGTCGACGTCATTTTCAAAGCGGCATTTGGACCCAAATATTCACATTCTATTTTTTTTTTATCAGATGTGTTAGTTTAACGCTCGGGAAGTGAAAAACACCTTTTACGTTTGGAGCCTACGTTCTTCGACAGAAAGGAACACAGAAATAAAAAAGGAAGGAAAATAGAAAAAGGTTTAGTGGCTCGGCATTTGCAGAAAGAAAACACGTACAATAATCATATATTTTTATCAAAAAATTATAAGCTACCTTCATTTATGGCATTTGCAGTGTCATTAATGATAATTATACATTACTTATAAACACAATAATGTTTTGAAACCTACTTTCTTGCTCACACGATTAACAGAACCTCTTCCTAGTTTATGGTGCACCCGCCCTCCCACCACCTTCAACACCACACATGCCGGAAGTTCCTATTCTTTGCCATCCCGGGTTTGCTTCCCATGAAGACTGCAAATGCTCTTTCACCATCCCTACACCTAATCTCGACCTATGTAAGGTAATATTCATACAGTGCAAAATATGAAAGGCTAGTGTTATGCAGGTTGAACTGAAGGCTGCTGTATTACTTGCACATGAATTCTGCCAAATGCGAGCTTTCTTTTCAGGTACATGAAGCTACTGTCCACCGTCCCAGGGTCTCTAGGGCCCATACCTCCCACACACTCAGGGTTGGAACCCTCAACGTTGGTACACTGAAAGGTAGGTTTGGCGAGATAGTCGAGATGCTTGAACGGAGATGTGTGGATATATGTTGCATGCAAGAAGTAAGGTGGAGAGGAGGATCTGCTAGGTTCCTCACAGGCAAGGCACACAGGTACAAGATTTTCTGGGCAAGGAACACTGACGGGGTTGGTGGCGTGGGTATACTTATCGCTGAGAAATGGGTAGATAAAGTAATTGAGGTTAACAGAGTATGTGACAGATTAGATTAGTGCTTCATCATAGTTTAGCAACCATTATATCGGCCTATGCTCCTCAGTCGGGGCTACCCGATGGACAGAAAGACCGATTCTATGACACTCTACTGCAGACTACCTCGTTGACGAACGACAGAGACCTTCTC